>NC_053026.1:319667073-319914294 GCF_003073215.2 Triticum urartu | reverse complement strand
ACAAAAGTCCCTTAGTGACCTTGAGCCAAAAGGGATCACAAAATATACTAACAAGCTCACGAACATAGCAAAAACATAATCAGTTTTCAGAGTTAGTGAAAAACTGGGACATGCTGAAACATAACTCACGAAGGCATGTTTATGAGCTCGATGCACTCACCACGGTGCAAGTCATGGCAATACAAGCATACACCCATAAAGAAGGCACAAAATACAAGCTAGACATGGCAAGAACAATGACATAGCATGCACGGATCAACTACAATAACATCGGCAAAATCGCAAACAAGTTGACGATCTGCCCAGATTCACAACGAAGCAAAAGTAGAGCTCGATTGACTCAAGCTAGGGTGCTCCATAATTGCAAGTAAAGACATGGATCGATAGAGCATAACAAGATTAACAAAACTCCTTTACTGATCATCCTCAAAAGAGGCACGAATCACTAGGAAACAGCAAGAACATATGGCATCATGAACTAAATAATCCCAGACTTAGTGAAAACTACTAAGTCCCTGAAACAGATTTATCGGGTGCCTCACTTTGCAAGCTTGCACAAGTCACCACACACATCACAAAAATGCATGGGTTGTACCTCTGGAAAGATAACAAGATGCTTAACAAAACATATGAAGGACTCACAGGCATATCATGCACACAATAATCATGGCAAAAATGACAAAAGTCTAAGATGAACTAGCAGATCTGACAATTAACTCACGAAGGCCTCTTCTAACAGCATTTCGGGCATCAATATAAGCTAAAATGAAAATGATGCAATGGAATGAAATGATGTGCTCGTCGAGACGAAAATTTTTATATGCTATATGCATGAATCGGAGCTACGGATGCAAAGTTACGGGGCCTCGAACAGAGCAACTTGGATCAGGAATTCTGGGACTTGGACGAAATTTATACCATGTGCAAAAGTCAACGGGACGAGGATATCCCGGGATGGAGGGATCCGGGCGGCGCGGGGCTGCGTTTGGATGAGATCCCGGTGGATCTCGTCCCGATCCACCGGACCTCACCGGAGAGGACGACGGTGGCCGGAGGGAGGTCGCCGGCGGCGGCGGCGATGCGGTCCGGCAACGCGGCCGGAGGCGGCGGGCGGCGCGGCAGCGGCTGGAGGCGGCGGATCTGGCGTGGAGCGGCGGCGGCGGCGCGGCGCGTGGGCGGCGGCGCGCGGCGGCTGGCGTGGAGGAGGGCGGCGGCTGGCGCGCGTGGGCCGGGGGGGCCGGATGCGGGCCGCCCCGGGCCAGCGGCGCAGGGAGTGGCGCAGGCCACGTGTCGGTTTGTGGTAGGCTGGCGGTGGCGGCGCGGACGTGTTCGGCGCCGTCGGACGTGTCCGGCGGCGGCGGATCTGAGATTTAGGGTTAGGGGGAGAGGAAGATCCGAAAACGGAGGGGTGTGTATATATAGGCCTAGAGGGAGCTAGGAGAGTCCAAATGAGGTGCGGTTTTCGGCCACGCAATCGTGATCGAACGCTCTAGGACATGGAGCAGAGTTTGGTGGGTTTTGGGCCAAATTGGAGGGGTGTTGGGCTGCAACACACACGAGGCATTTTCGGTCCCTCGGTTAACCGTTGGAGTATCAAACGAAGTCCAAATGACACGAAACTTGACAGGCGGTCTACCGGTAGTAAACCAAGGCCGCTTTGCAAGTCTCGGTCCAATTCGGAAATTTTTAATCCCCACACACGAAAGAAAGCTAGAAATGACCACCGGAGGAGAACGGAGCACCGGAATGCAAAACGGACAACGGGGAAAATGCTCGAATGCATGAGATGAACACGTATGCAAATGCAATGCACATGATGACATGATATGAGATGCATGACAACGATAACAACACACGGAGACAAAACCCGAACCCGAGGAAAATAAATATAACTTAACGCCGGAAACGGCAAGAGTTGGAGTACAAATAGGGAAAGTTACATCCGGGGTGTTACAACCACCCTCACTTAGCCATAGGAGTTTGACAATTAAAAAGGTTGGCGAAGCCCCTGGTATTCAGAAAGCCGAACTAGGGGCGTTATACACGCCTAATCGGAGGGACCGATTCTTCGCAAGAAGCGGAAACAATCTCTAACGATTTGGAACCTCTTGAATAGCTGACCAGCTCTCGCCGCATCATGACAGTCAATTTTCGGCTTTCTCTACTGAGGTGCTCGTCCGGAAGAACCGGGACACAATCGCAGTAGTTCTCCCTTTACTACCCTAGCCGATATAGCGGAACGTAAGGTAGTAAGCACAGGAGCCGGGCAACCCAACTATTGACCAAAGACATGATTCGGAGCCGATGCATATAATGCTATAAGTTTGGGGTGCCGAACTATACTGAAAAAGTGTTCGGACTTTTATTGCCGTAATACGGGGTGTAATGAAGCCCATGGCGCGGTAATACGTACCGTAGTGTACGCATGTAATAAGTAATATACACAAAGGTGAGGGAACAGGAAAAATTAAGTAATAAGCTGACGCCACCATTTATTCACCATTGTGATGTAAGTAGTACGTCGAGGCATACTTTGTGCGAGTAATGTGATAAGCAAGTAGAGCTATTTAACATGTCGCAACCAAGGGCGAACTACGTGTGGTTATGTAAAACAAGTATGGCAATCGTTTAGGAGAAACCACCTGGGGATTCCCCTGTATGCCAGAGCTTCTTGCCTCCTTGGTGTGTTCTGCAAGCGGGTCGTCTGCATGGACCTCGAAAAGAGAGAAGACCCGTGATAATAATAAAAAGAAAAAATACAGGTGTGCGAATCCCAGGGTCGGTCAAGCCGCACTGTGGATCGTGAGCGCGTTATGCCTCCGTCGATACCTATGGGGTTTTGAGTGCGTAATTATGTGCGTGCGGTACGGATGCCCTTTCCTCACCGGGGCTAGGATGGAGGCCGAATTTACTAATTCATCTCTTGACGAACTGAGCTGCCTTGTTGAAGTGTAGTCCGGACCTTCTTGACGATGTCCAGGGGTTCAACAGCCGGATTATCGTGCCGCTTGAGAAGGCCGCTCTGTACTTCTGCTGCGAGGGCTGCGGTGTGCTCTGCTGTGCGGAGGGAACGTTCCGTGTTTCCATTTACTGTAATGACGCCGCGTGGATGGAGCATTTTGAGCTTGAGATAAGAATAATGCAGCACCGCGTTGAATTTAGCGAACGCAGTTCGTCCGAGCAGTGCGTGGTAGCCCCTACGAAAGGGGACGATATCGAAGATTAGCTCTTCGCTTCAGAAGTTATCCGGGGAACCGAAGACCACCTCTAGTGTGATCGAGCTCGTACAACGGGCTTCTACGCCTGGTATAACTCCTTTAAAGGCGGTTATCGTGGGCTTGATTCGTGAGGGATTAATGCCCATTTTGCGTACTGTATCCTGAGCAGGTTGAGGCTGCTACCACCATCCATTAGGACTCGTGTCATGTGAAATCCGTCGATGATTGGGTCGAGTACCAATGCGGCCGAACCGCCATGACGGATGCTAGTTGGATGATCACGATGATCAAAGGTGATCGGGAATGATGACCATGGGTTGAACTTTGGGGCGACTAGCTCCACCGCGTAAACGTCCCTAAGTGCGCGCTTGCGCTCCCTTTTGGGAATGTGTGTAGCATATATCATGTTCACCGTTTTGACTTGAGGTGGGAATTTCTTCTACCCCCCAGTGTTCGGCTGTCGGGGCTCCTCATCTTCATCCTCGCTCTACGATTCCCCTTCCTTGTTTCCGCTATTTACCTTGTTGGCTTGCTTAAAGACCCGGCAATCTCTGTTAGTATGGTTGGCCGGTTTGTCTGGGGTGCCATGTATCTGGCACGGACGATCGAGTATGCGGTCCAAGCTGGATGGTCCTCCGCCGTTCCTTTTATAGGGCTTCTTTCGCTGGCCAGATTTGGAGCCGCTGAAACCGGCGTGAACTGTGGTGTCATCGGTGTTATCGCCATTGCTTCAGCATTTGTGTCTATTGAGCCAGAGCTTGCTGGTGCTGTTTTTGGCCTCGGAGGGGCCTGCTTCGTTGGCTGTGTTTGTGCAGCGAGCCAGCCAACTATCCTCTCCCGCGCAGAAGCGGGTCATAAGTGTCGTGAGGGCTGCCATGGACCTTGGCTTTTCTTGGCCGAGGTGGCGGGCTAGCCATTCGTCACGGATGCTGTGTTTAAAGGCCGTTAGGGCTTCGGCATCCGAACAATCAACAATCTGGTTCTTTTGGTTAGGAACCTAGTCCGGAATTTTCTGGCTGATTCTCCGGGTTGTTGAACTATGTGGCTTAGGTCATCGGCATCGGGTGGCCGGACATATGTACCTTGGAAGTTGTCGAGGAAGGCTTCTTCCAAGTCCTCCCAGCTGCCAATGGAGTTTTCAGGCAAGCTGTTCAGCCAGTGGCGAGCTGGTCCTTTGAGTTTTAATGGAAGGTATTTGATAGCGTGGAGGTCATCTCCTCGGGCCATGTGGATGTGGAGAATAAAATCTTCAATCCATACTGCGGGATCGGTTGTTCCGTCGTATAATTCAATATTGACGGGCTTGAACCCCTTGGGGAATTCGTGATCCAGCACCTCATCTGTGAAGCAGAGAGGGTGTGCGGTGCCTCTATATCGGGCCGCATCACGGCGCACCTCTGATGGAGTGCGTCTATGATACGTCTCCGTCGTATCTACTTTTCCAAACACTTTTGCCCTTGTTTTGGACTCTAACTTGTATGATTTGAATGGAACTAACCTGGACTGGCGCTGTTTTCAGCAGAATTACCATGGTGTTGTTTTATGTGCAGAAAACAAATATTCTCGGAATGACCTGAAACTCCACGGAACATCTTAGGAAAATCAATAAAAAATCCTCGCCAAAGATGAAGACCAGGGGGCCCACACCCTTCTCATGAGGGTGGGTGCGCCCCCCCCCCCCAGGGCGCGCCCCCTACCTCGTGGGCCCCCTGTTACATCTCCGACTCCAACTCCATATATTGAGTTTCGATGAGAAAAAAATCAGAGAGAAGAAATCATCGCGTTTTACGATACGGAGCCGCCGCCAAGCCCTAAAACCTCTTGGGAGGGCTGATCTGGAGTCCGTTCGGGGCTCCGGAGAGGGGGATTCGTCGTCGTCGTCATCATCAACCATCCTCCATCACCAATTTCATGATGCTCACCGCCGTGCGTGGGTAATTGCATCGTAGGCTTGCTGGACGGTGATGGGTTGGATGAGATTTATCATGTAATCGAGTTAGTTTTGTTAGGGTTTGATCCCTAGTATCCATTATGTTCTGAGATTGATGTTGCTATGACTTTGCTATGCTTAATGCTTGTCACTAGGGCCCGAGTGCCATGATTTCAGATCTGAACCTATTATGTTTTCATGAATATATGTGAGTTCTAGATCCTATCTTGCAAGTCTATAGTCACCTACTATGTGTTATGATCCAGCAACCACGAAGTGACAATAATCGGGACCACTCCCGGTGATGACCATAGTTTGAGGAGTTCATGTATTCACTATGTGCTAATGCTTTGTTCCGGTTCTCTATTAAAAGGAGGCCTTAATATCCCTTAGTTTCCAATAGGACCCCGCTGCCACGGGAGGGTAGGACAAAAGATGTCATGCAAGTTCTTTTCCATAAGCACGTATGACACATGCCTACATTACATTGATGAATTGGAGCTAGTTTTGTGTCACCCTATGTTATGACTGTTACATGATGAACCGCATCCAGCATAATTATCCATCACTGATCCGGTGCCTACGAGTTTTCCATATACTGGTTCTCGCTTATTTACTTTTCCGCTGCTACTGTTACAATCACTACAAAATACCAAAAACATTACTTTTGTTGTCTTTACTTTTGTTGCCGCTACCGCCACTATCATATTACTTTGCTACTAAACACTTTGCTGCAGATACTAAGTTTCCAAGTGTGGTTGAATTGACAACTCAGCTGCTAATACTTGAGAATATTCTTTGGCTCCCCTTGTGTCGAATCAATAAATTTGGGTTGAATACTCTACCCTGGAAAGCTGTTGTGATCCCCTATACTTGTGGGTTATCAAGACTAATTTCTGGCGCCGTTGCCAGGGAGCATAGCTCTATTCTTTGAGTCACTTGGGATTTATATCTGCTGGACACTATGAAGAACTTGAGAGATTCGAAAACCAAGATCTATCCCTCAACTACGAGGGGGGCAAGGAACTGCCATCTAGCTCTGCACTTGATTCACCTTCTGTTATGAGTAAGTTTGCGACACCTACATCTGCTTCTGCTATTCGTTCTAATATGTCGCATGTTATTGATGATGCCACTTCTACTATTCATGATACTTATGATGAAACTGCTTCTATGCCTGATACTACTGTGCCCCTAAGTGAATTTCTTGATGAACAAATTGCTAAGGCTAGAGAAAAAGAAATTATTGAATCTGAATACGATGATGATAGTGATGATGAAAATATGCCTGTTATTCCCGAGGGTTATATTTTTGATATGGAATCTTCTACCGCTATTTTAGCTTGCAAAGATAGATATGAGCTTAAGAGGTTATTAATTAAATGGAACAAAGAATCACTTAGAGATAAAATGAAACCCGACCCTGCCTTTGCTACTTCACCTATATGTGTTCCTGATAAGGATTATGAATTCTCTGTTGATCCTGGTATAATTACTTTGGTTGAATCTGATCCGTTTTATGACTATGAATTTGGAACTGTTGTGGCACATCTTACTAAGTTAAATGATATAGCTGCCCTGTTTACTAATGATGAGAGATCGCGTTACTTTTATATACTCAAAATATTTCCGTTCTCATTAAAGGGTGATGCTAAGATATGGTTTAATTCTCTTGATCCTGGTTGTGTGCGTAGTCCCCAGGATATGATTTATTACTTCTCTGCTAAATATTTCCCTGCTCATAAGAAACAAGCTGCTTTGAGGAAAATATACAACTTCGTGCAAATTAAAAAGAGAGTCTCCCACAAGCTTGGGGGAGGCTTCTCAAGTTACTTAATGCTTTGCTTGATCATCCTCTTAAGAAACCTGAAATACTTGATATCTTTTATAATGGACTAACCGATGCTTCCAGAGATTACCTGGATAGTTGTGCTAGTTCTCTTTTCAGGGAAAGAACACCGGATGAAGCTGAAATTCTATTGAATAATATGTTGACAAATGAAAATAATTGGGCACCTCCTGAGCCAGCTCCTGCTCCAATTACTGAACCTATTCCTAAACCTACTCCGAAGAAGAGAGGTGTTCTATTTCTCAGTCCCGAAGATATGCAAGAGGCAAAGAAATCTATGAAAGAAAAAAGGTATTAAAGCTGAAGACGTTAAGAATTTACCTCCTATTGCAGAAATACATGGTCTTAATATATCGCCTGTTGAAGAAGCATATGATCTTAATTATTTATTTACTGAAGAACCTTCTGATCCCGATATCCCAACACAGGTAGTAAAGGTAAATTCTCTCTATAGATATGATAAAGCTGAAGTCCCTCCTACTAAAATTGCTAGTCAGTGCTTGGATGAGTTTGATAACTTTATGTTTAAGCAAGATGACTTCAATGCTTATTTTGGTAGACAATTAAAAGAAAATGCTTATATGATTAGACGCTTGGGTGATTATATGGTTGATATTAAAGGTGAACTTAAACTTGTTAGCAAACATGCTTCTATGGTTAGTACTCAAGTAGAACAAGTACTTAAGGCTCAAAAAGAAGTGCTTGATGAAATGAATAGTAAGAAAAATGATTATGCTGTTAGAGTGGCTACTAGAACTGGTAGAATGACTCAGGAACCTTTGTATCCTAAAGGCCACACTAAGAGAATCGAACAAGATTCTCAAAGAAATAATATTGATGTTCCTAGTTCTTCTAAAAATAAGAAGAAGAAGAAGAAGAAGAAGAAGAAGAAAAATGATAGAACTGTGCAAACTTCTAGTGAACCTATTGCTGAACTACCTGATAATCGAAACAATATTTCTATTTCTGATGCAGAAACACAATCTGGTAATGAACATGAACCTAGTAAAAATATTAATGATGATGTTCATAATGATGCTCAACCTAGTAATGATAATGATGTAGAAATTGAACCTGCTGTTGATCTTGATAACCCACAATCAAAGAATCAACGTTATGATAAAAAAGAGACTTTGTTGCTAGGAAAGATGGTAAAGAAAGGGAACCTTGGGTTCAGAAACCCATGCCTTTTCCTCCGAAACCATCCAAGAAAAAGGATGATGAGGATTTTGAGCGTTTTGCTGAAATGATTAGGCCTATCTTTTTGCGTATGAGATTAACTGATGTGCTCAAAACAAATCCTTATGCTAAATATATAAAAGATATCATTACTAATAAAAGAAAGATACCGGAAGCTGAGATTTCCACCATGCTTGCTAATTATACTTTTAAGGGTGGAATACCAAAGAAACTTGGAGACCCCGGAGTACCTACTATACCTTGCTCCATTAAAATAAATTATATTAAAACTGCTTTATGTGATCTTGGAGCCGGTGTTAGTGTTATGCCTCTCTCTTTATATCGTAGACTTGACTTGAATAAGTTGACACCTACTGAAATATCTTTGCAAATGGCTGATAAATCAACTGCTATACCTGTCGGTATTTGTGAGGATGTGCCTGTTGTGGTTGCAAATGTTACTATTTTAACGGACTTTGTTATACTTGATATTCCCGAGGATGATAGTATGTCTATTATTCTTGGAAGACCTTTTCTTAATACTGCAGGGTCTGTTATTGATTGCAACAAAGGCAATGTCACTTTTCATATTAATGGTAATGAGCATACGGTACACTTTCCAAGGAAACAACCTCAAGTTCATAGTATCAATTCTATTGGGAAAATTCCATCGATTATATTTGGAGGTTTTGAATTTCCTCTTCCTACTATCAAGAAGAAATATGATATTCTTATTATAGGGGATGTGCATATCCCCGTTGAGGTAACTTAGTGTTATTCGAAATTTCTCCGGTTTCATGATTATCGGAATGAGTTTGTTAACAAGACTTGATCAACCTTGTTAGTGGATTCTTTTTGATGAGCATGAGATGGATGAAACTAGAAGCACAAACTTCTGTACCCCACTTTTACTTTCTGTTATTTATATTAATTATTAAATAAAGTAAAAATAGTATTTTTAGTCTATTTCCTGACTTATCCGTGCAATATAAAAATATCCCGAAAATAGAAGTCCTCAGAATGCCATGCCAATTTAATATGATTTTTTCGGGAATATTTGAGAATTTTCTGTGCAAAAATTACCGCGGGAGGAGCTGCCACCTGGCCACGAGGGTGGTGGGCACCCCCCCCCCCTATAGGGTGTGCCCCCCTGCCTCGTGGGCCCACGGTGGCCCTCCTCCACTTATCCCAGCACCCATCTTCTTCCTCTATCTCACACAAACCCGAAAAACCAACTCAAGCACGAGTTACAGCCACTTTTGTTGTGATTTTCGATCTCCTTGCTCAAAGCACCTCTCGCAAAACTGCTTGGGGAGATTGTTCCTTGGTATGTGACTCCTCCATTGGTCCAATTAGTTTTTGTTCTAGTGCTTTATTCTTTGCAAATTTGTCCTGCATGGGTGACCATGTTCTTGAGCTTTCATGTCAAATTTATATGGTTCCAAGTAGTTCTAATGCTTGATTTAGGCTCTAGGCACTTGTAGGAGTAGTTGCTATCAGTTTTATTGAGTTTGGTTTACTTTTATTTTGAAGTTACTAAAAATTTCAGAATTTTTCAGAGAAAAACAATATGCTTAGGAAGATGTTCCAAGGTGGTTCCTCTAAGAAGCAAGGACCCAGGATTGCTATGCGCGATGCTGACGAGGATCCACCAAGAGACGCTCCAGTACGGCCTTGCGAATGGCCGTCGGAAAATTTTATGGACCGTGCGGGAATTAAAGAAGAATTCAAAGCATATTTGTGCAATGCCGGTCTTGAAGATTTTGAGGCTAACAAATGCCCCCAGTATCATGATCTCACAAGTTCATTTGTGAGGAGGTTTGAGTATTCATCTTCGCGTAATTCTCCTTCAGTCATGTTTGATCTTTATGACAAATCTTATACCATGGACCTAGAGGATTTCACTCTTGCATGCAAACTTCCATCATGGGGTAGTGTTAGGGCTCCCCCTAAATCTGAATTTAGAAACTTTCTTGCTAGTATAACTGTGGGGAATCTAGAGATATAATGCAGGTTACCATAGGGAGCATTCACTTTCCTGCTATACATTATTTTGCTCTCTTCATCGGTAGATGCATAAATGCTAAGGATGAAGCATGTCACATGTGTGTCCCTGATCTTAGCATTCTTAGGAGTGCTGTGTTAGGAGACCAATCTTATCATATGGGAGCCATTGTAGCTCATAGGTTGCATCATAATGGAGATTTCTTTGGAGAAATTTATGCAACCCGCTTAGCTCATTTTCTTGAAATAGACATTCATGAGGGTGATATGGAGTTGCCTCCTGCATATTTAGATTATGACTCTATGGCTTCGCACCAGTTTGTCGAGAGGCCTAAATCACCTCTCTTATATCACTTAATTTTTTATAAACGACGTTTTTTCTGTATTACTCTCCCTGCTCCTGCCTTCTTTGATTCATAGACAAAAGGAAGATATGTTATCACCAGAGAGGAGGCAGAAGAGTACGAGAGGAGAGTGGAGGCAGCTCGACTCCACGCTGCAGCACAGCAGGCGATAACCGCTGCACATCAGTATGATCCCAACTATTCTTCCTCATCACAGTACGACCCCAACAACTATTATTATGGATATCCGCCAGGCCAGCCGTGGCCATAGACCAACTTAGGCCAAAAGCCTAAGCTTGGGGGAGTACGTATTTCCCACCGACATTACATTTATGTTCACACACACTCATTACTAGATGTCGGTGCTCATACTTTTTCACTGTAATATCCATGCCAGTTTATTTTCCTTTTCCTGCTTTCTTCTTGTTTGCTTGTTAAACCTTAAGAAAAACAAAAAAATTAGAAGTAGTTATTTTTCTGCTGTAGTAGTAATAATTAAAAAGAAAACCCAAAAATATTTTATGTTCTTCTTTTGCTTGTTGGGAGCTTTCCCGTGTAAATAGTTTTATTTCTTTTCTTTTCTTTGGGGGTCAGTAGGAGAAGACCATAATTAAATTGTTGAAGTGGCTCTTATATGCATTATTGTTGATTTAACCCGGAGCCCATATTGCTTTGTCTTCTCCTGTTTATTGAATGCTCGCAGATTCTAGCTTAGTCCAATGCACGTGCACTCTTATTATTATTCACACCGTTCGGTCATGCAAGTGAAAGGCAATTATGATGATATATGATGGACTGACTGAGATGAGAAAAGCTGGTATGAACTCGACCTCTTTTGTTTTTGTAAATATGATGAGCCCGTCATTCTTGATTCAGCTTATTATGAATAAACATGTTTGCAATGACAATTAGAGATTATAGTTGCTTGTGCCATGCTTGATTAGCTATGAGTTATAATGGTTTACCTTGTGTGCCAACATGTTATTAAGATGATTATGATGTGGTATGATGGGGTGGTATCCTCCTTTGAATGATTTAAGTGACTTGACTTGGCACATGTTCACGCATGTAGTTGAAACAAAATCAACATAGCCTTCACGATATTTATGTCCTACTCATGCTTGCATCCAATATTTATTAATTTTAATGCATGTACATGGTTGTTGTCGCTCTCTAGTTGGTCGCTTCCCAGTATTTTGCTAGCCTTCACTTGTACTAAGTGGGAATACTGCTTGTGCATCCAATCCCTTAAACCCCAAAGTTATTCCAGATGAGTCCACCATACCTTCCTATATGCGGTATCTACCTGTCGTTCCAAGTAAATTTGTATGTGCCAAACTCTAAACCTTCAAATAAACATTCTGTTTTGTATGCTCGAATAGCTCATGTATCAACAAAGGCTGTCCTTATCTTCTGTGTTAGGCGGGTTATTCTCAAGAGGAGTGGACTCCGCTCCTCACTCACGAGAAAATGGCTGGTCACCGGGATGCCCAGTCCCATGCTTTATGCAAACTAAATCAAAATTAATTGCAAACAAAACTCCCCCTGGGACCTGATGTATGTTGGAGGCACTCGTTGTTTCAAGAAAGCCATGGATTGATGCTTGTTGGTGGAGGGGGAGTATAAACTTTACCATTCTATTTGGGAACCGCCTATAATGTGTGTAGCATGGAAGATATCGCCATCTCTTAGTTGTTACGTTGACAATGAAAGTATACCGCTCAAAATTCAATTTATCTCTATTCCAAAACCGAGCTCTGGCACCTCTACAAATCCCTGCTTCCCTCCGCGAAGGGCCTATCCATTTACTTTTATGTTGAGTCATCACCCTCTTATTAAAAAGCACTAGCTGGAGAGCACAGCCGTCATTTGCATTCATCACTGTTAATTTATATTGGGTATGACTATGATTGGATCTCTTTTACCATGAATTACAATGTCTAGTCAGTCCTTGATCTTTAAAGGTGCTCTGCATTTATGTTTTGCGGTCTCAGAAAGGGCTAGCGAGATACCATCTTGTTATATCATATTATGATTGTTTTGAGAAAGTGTTGTCATCCGAGATTTATTATTATGACTTGCTAGTTGATTATGCTATTGATATGTTTTGCCGCTGCCAAGCCCTAAACTCTCTTGGGAGGGCTGATCTGGAGTCCGTTCGGGGCTCCGGAGAGGGGAATCCGTCACCATCGTCATCATCAACCTTCCTCCATCACCAATTTCATGATGCTCACCGCCGTGTGTGAGTAATTCCATCGTAGGCTTGCTGGACGGTGATGGGTTGGATGAGATTTATCATGTAATCGAGTTAGTTTTGTTAGCGTTTGATCCCTAGTATCCACTATGTTCTGAGATTGATGTTGTTATGACTTTGCTATGCCTAATGCTTGTCACTAGGGCCCGAGTGCCATGATTTCAGATCTGAACCTATTATGTTTTCATCAGTATATGAGAATTCTTGATCCTATCTTGCAAGTCTATAGTCACCTACTATGTGTTATGATCCGGCAACCCCGAAGTAACAATAATCGGGACCACTCCGGGTGATGACCGTAGTTTGAGGAGTTCATGATTTACTACTTCTCTGCTAAATATGTCCCGGCTCATAAGAAACAAGCTACTTTAAGGAAAATATATATTTTTTGCAAATTCAAGAAGAGAGTCTCCCACAAGCTTGGGGAAGGCTTCTCCAATTACTTAATGCTTTGCCTGAGCATCCTCTGAAGAAAAATGAAATACTTGATATCTTTTATAATGGACTAATCGATGCTTCCAGAGATTACCTGGATAGTTGTGTTGGTTGTGTTTTCAGGGAAAGAACTGTTGATCAAGCTGAATTGCTATTGAATAATATATTGACTAATGAAAATAATTGGACACTTCCTGAACCAACTCTTAAGCCAACTCCGAAGAAAAGGGGTATTCTATTTCTCAGTCCTGAAGATATGCAAGAGGTAAAGAAATCTATGAAAGAAAAAGGTATAAAAGCTGAAGATGTTAAGAATTTACCTCCTATTGAAGAAATACATGGTCTTAATTCATCACCTATTGAAGAAACACATGGTCTCGATAACCCGAGACAGGTAGTAAAGGTAAGTTCTCTCTATAGATATGATAAAGGTGAAATCCCTCCTGCTAAGTTTGCTAGCCAATGTTTGGATGAATTTGATAACTTTATGGTTAAGCAAGAAGATTTTAATGCTTTTGTTGGTAGACAATTGAAACATAATGCTTACATGGTTGAACACTTGAGTGATTATATGGCTAGTGTTAAAGGTGAACTTGAACCTATTAGTAAACATGCTTCTATGGTTACCACTCAAGTAGAACAAGTGCTTAAAGCTCAGAATGATTTGCTCAATGAATTAAATAATAAGAGTGATAATGCTGTTAGAGTTATGACTAGAGGTGGTAAAATGACCCAGGAACCTTTGTATCCCGAGGGCCATCCTAATAGAATTGAGCAAGATTCTCAGATAACTACTATTGATGCACCTAGTCCTTCTAAGAGGAAGAAAAAGAAAAATGATAGGACTTTGCATGCTTCTAGTGAACCTGTTGTAGACACACCTGAGAATCCCAATGATATTTCTATTTCTGATGCTGAAACACAATCTGGTAATGAACATGAACCTAGTGATAATGTTAATGATGATGTTCATGTTGATGCTCAACCTAGCAATAATAATGATGTAGAAGTTGAACCTACTGTTGATCTTGATAACCCACAATCAAAGAATCAACGTTATGATAAGAGAGACTTTGTTGCTAGGAAGCACGGTAAAGAAAGAGAACCATGGGTTCAGAAACCCATGCCTTTTCCTCCTAAACCATCCAAGAAAAAGGATGATGATGATTTTGAGCGCTTTGCTGAAATGATTAGACCTATCTTTTTGCGTATGCATTTGACCTATATGCTTGAAATGAATCCTTATGCTAAGTATATGAAAGATATTGTTACTAATAAGAGAAAGATGCCGGAAGCTGAAATTTCCACCATGCTTGCTAATTATACTTTTAAGGGTGGAATACCAAAGAAGTTAGGAGATCCAGGAGTACCCACTATACCATGCTCCATTAAAAGAAACTATGTTAAAACTGCTTTATGTGATCTTGGAGCTGGTGTTAGTGTTATGCCTCTCTCTTTATATCGTAGACTTGATTTGAATAAGTTGACACGTACTGAAATATCTTTGCAAATGGCTGATAAATCAACTGCTATACATGTCGGTATTTGTGAGGATGTGCCTGTTGTAGTTGTGAACGTTACTATTTTAACGGACTTTGTTATTCTTGATATTCCTGAGGATGATAGTATGTCTATTATTCTTGGAAGACCCTTTTTGAATACTGCAGGGGCTATTATTGATTGCAACAAAGGCAATGTCACTTTTCATGTTAATGGTAATGAGCATACGGTACACTTTCCGAGGAAACAACCTCAAGTCCACAGTATCAATTCTATTGTAAAATTTTCAACAATCACTATTGGAGGTTTTGAATTTCCTCTTCCTACTGTCAAGAAGAAATATGATATTCTTATTGTTGGGGACATGCATATCCCCGTTGAGGTAACCTAGTGTTATTCGAAAATTCTCCGGTTTCATGTTATACGGAATGAGTTTGTTAACAAGACCTGATCAACCTTATTAGTGGATTCCTTTTAATGAGCATGAGATGGATGAATTTAGAAAACACAACTCTCTGTACCATCTTTTTACTTTCTATTACTTGTATTAAATAAAGCAAAAATAGTAATTTATGTCTGTTTTCTGAATTATCAATGCAATAAAAAATACCCCAAAAATAAAAGTTCTCCAAATGCCCTAAAATTTAATTTTTTTCTAGAATAGTTGAGAATATCTGGCACTGAGAACACGGCAGGGGGAGCAAGCACCTGGCCACGAGGGTGGAGGGCACGCCCTACCCCCCTGGGCACGCCCCCCTGCCTCGTGGGCCCACGGTGGCTCCCCTCCACTTATCCCAGCTACCACACATTCCTTCTTCCTCCCAAAAACATCACTAGCCAGCTCAATGCCGAGTCCAAGCTCATCTTGCTGCCATTTTCGATCTCCTTGCTCAAAGATCCATTCACAAAATTGCTTTGGGGGATTGTTCTTTGGTATGTGACTCCTCCAATGGTCTAATTAGTTTTTGTTCTAATGCTTTATTCATTGCAAATTTTTGCTGCTTAGGTGACCCTGTTCTTGAGCTTGCATGTCAAATTTATGTGGTCAAAAGTAGTTTTGATGCATGATATTGTCTCTAGGCACTTGTAGGAGTAGTTGCTATCAATTTTGTTGAGTTTGGTTCACTTTTATTTTGAAGTTACTAAAAATTTCAGAAATTTTTCCGAGGAAGAAATATGTATAGGAAAATGTACCAAGGTGGTTCTTCAAGGAAGCAAGCACCCAGACTCGCAATACGTGATGCGGACGAGGAACCACCAAGGGATGCTCAAGTGCGGACCTGTGAATGGCCGTCAGAGGACTTCATGGTTCGAGCGGGAATCAAGGAGGAATTTGAAGCTTATGTGCATAATGCTGATGTTGAGAGCTTCGAGGCAGATAAGTGTCGTCAATACCTCTATTTAACTGATTCATTTGTGAGAAGGTTTAAATTTTCATCATCACACAATTCTCAAACTATCCTGTTCAATCTTTATGATAAATCTTATACCATGGACTTAGAAGATTTTAACACTGCTTGTAAACTCCCATAGTGGGGTGATGTTAGTGAACCTCACAGGTCTGAATTTAGAGATTTTCTTACTAGGATAACCGTGGGGGCATCTAGGGATGTGACGCAAGCTACCATAGGGAGCATTCATTTTCCTGCTATACATTATTTTGCTCTCTTCATAGGTAGATGCATTAATGGTAAAGATGAAGCATGTCACATGTGTGTGCCTGATCTTAGCGTTCTCAGAAGCGTTGTTTTAGGAGATAAACAATACAACTTGGGGGCTATCAGTGCACGTAGGTTGCATAATAATCGTATTCATGGAGATTTCTTTGGTGGAATTTATGCAACCCGTATAGCTGACTTTCTTGAGATACCCATACGTGGACATGATATTGAATTGCCTCCTTCTTATCTAGATTATGATGATATGGTTCGTCATCAGTTTGTTGAGAGGAACGATCAGTTCCTCCAGTACCGACTAATCTTTGACAGACGACGCACCTATCACGTTGCTCTCCCTACTCCTACTTTCTTTGACTTTCAGGCAAAGGGGAGATATGTTATAACCAGGGAGGAGGCGACCGAGTACGAGAGAAGGGCGGAGACAGCTCGCCTCCAAGTTGCAGCTCATCAGGCAATTACCGCTGCATCTCAGTACGACCCCAGCTACAACTTTGGATATCCGCCAGGCCAGCCGTGGCCATAGACCAACTTAGGCCAAAAGACCAAGCTTGGGGGAGTACGTATTTCTTACCGACATTACATTCATGTTCACACATTCATGCTAGTTGTCGGTGCTCATACTTTTTCACTATAATATCCATACTAGTTTATTTTCCTTTTTATGTTTTCTTCTTGTGTGTTTGATAAACCTTAAGAAAAAACAAAAAAATAGTTGTAGCTTTCAGCTAGTTTACTTTCCATGCCTGTAGTAGTAATAATTAAAAAGAAAACCCAAAAAGATTTCTCGTTCTTCTTTTGCTTGTTGGGAGCTTTCCCGTGTAAATAGTTTTATTTCTTTTCTTGTTCTTTGGGGGTCGAGAGGAGAAGACCATGATTAAAATGTTGACTGCTCTTATATGCATTATTGTTGATCTAATAAAGAGCCCATATTACCTTGTCTTCTCTCTTGAATTGAATGCTTGCAGATTCCAGCTTAGTCCAATGCACGTGCACTATTATTATTTTCCACACTATTCGGCCGTGCAAGTGAAAGGCAATAATGATGATTATATGATGAACTTATTAATATGAGAAAAGCTGGTATGAACTCGACCTCTCTTGTTTTTGTAAATATGATTAGTTCATCGTTCCTGACTCAGCCTATTATGAATAAACATGTTTGCAATGATAATTATAGATTATAGTTGCTTATGCCATGCTTAATTGCTAGGAGCTTATAATGGTTTACCTTGCATGCCAACATGCTATTAAAATGGTTGTGATGTGGTATGATAGGGTGGTATCCTCTTTTGAATGATTCGAGTGGCTTGACTTGGCACATGTTCACGCATGTAGTTGAAACAAAATCAACATAGCCTCTACGATATTTATGTTCATGGTGCATTATATCCTACTCATGCTTGCATTCGGTGTTGATTAACTTTAATGCATGTTCATGATTGTTGTCGCTCTCTAGCTAGCCGCTTCCCAATCTTTTTCTAGCCTTCACTTGTACTAAGCGGGAATACTGCTTGTGCATCCAATTCCCTAAACCCCAAAGTTGTTCCATATGAGTCCACCATACCTACCTATATACGGTATCTACCTGCCCTTGCAAGTAAATTTGTATGTGCCAAACTCTAAACCTTCAAATAAACATTCTGTTTTGTATGCTTGAATAGCTCATGTATCAACTAGGGTTGTCTGTATCTTCCATGTTAGGCGGGTTATTCTCAAGAGGAGTGGACTCCGCTCCTCACTCACAAGAAAATGGCTGGTCACCGGGATGCCCAGTCCCATGCTTTATGCAAATCAAATCAAAATAACTGCAAACAAAACTCCCCCAGGACTCTTGTTAGTTGAGGCACTCATTGTTTCGAGCAAGCCATGGATTGATGCTTGTTGGTGGAGGGGTAGTATAAACTTTACCATTCTGTTTGGGAACCGCCTATAACGTGTGTAGCATGGAAGATATCGAGATCTCTCGGTTGTTATGTTGACAATGAAAGTATACCGCTCAAAATATTATTCATATCTATTTCAAAACCGAGCTCTGGCACCTCTACAAATCCCTGCTTCCCTCTGCGAAGGGCCTATCCATTTACTTTTATGTTGAGTCATCATCCTCTTATTAAAAAGCACCAGTTGGAGAGCACCGCTGTCATTTGCATCCATTACTATTAGTTTACATTGATTATGACTTGACTGGATCTCTTTTACCATGAATTACAATGTCTAGTCAGTCCTTGATCTTTAAAGGTGCTCTGCATTTATGTTTTGCGGTCTCAGAAAGGGCTAGCGAGATACCATCTTGTCATATCATACCATGATTGTTTTGAGAAAGTGTCGTCATCCGAGATTTATAATTATTGCTCGCTAGTTGATTATGCTATTGACATGAGTAAACATGAGACCTAAATGTTATTGTGAATATGGTTAGTTCATAATCTTTGCTGAAAACTTGAATGCTGGCTTTACATATGTAGCGACCAGACATCAAACAGTCCGATCTCTATGCATCAGTGTCATCCCTGGATCGGTAATGCTGACACGCACAGTACTTGAGGATTTATAACAGAGTAGCAATCACACACTTATTAAATCGAATGTCTCAAAAGAGAACATAAAACAATAAATATGGCTTAAGGCCATCTAAATCGATAACAGCGGAAGGCTTGGAAGATAAAGTGAGTCCATCAACTCCAACGGCATCGCTGAGTGAAAGACAACGACCTATGGCTCCTTACTCGTCGTCTGAAAAGTCTGCAACATGATACGTTGCAGCCCGAAACAGGTCAGCACATGGAATATGCTGGGAATGTAACACAAGAGAGTAATGAACAGAATAATTGCTATCACTACATGCATATATGGCTGGTGGAGGCTGTATGGTTAATATGTTTTGCGAAAAGCCAATTTTTTCCTACAACAAAGGAATAAATTTTATTTAACTATCATGGTATTTGTTAAGCATTGAGAAGGTTCCTCCAACTCAGTCCCAATTAAACATCATCATTAACCCAATCAATTTAAATTAAGAGTGATGAGATCCACATGATATTCCAAGAACTAGATACTCAAGGTTTCCATAATCGGGGACATGACTAACCATGATTAGTTTATACACTCTGTAGAGGTTTGCGCACTTCTCCCCACAAGACTCAAATACATCCATGGTCGGAGATTCGAGACACAGTCTTTCTGAAGCATTAACTCTCTACTATGGGTAGACTATACCACCTACAACCCACTACATCTACTAGTCTACCTCTTCAAGAGCTTCACGCAACTTACTCAACTATGCTAGAGCCCATAATAGCTTGTTGCTGCACACAGAAGTTTCTAGCATGAATAATCTTATGATCCCTTTGAGCCTGGGTGGCGGGCCGTAGGATGATCACACGGGTCCTCCGGGATATCCTAGGACAACACTGGGTACTCCAGGTGCCCACAAGCAATCCACCCAGATGTGTATTTAAGTTGCCACCTTAAGTTGAACCATTAATTAACAAACTCACCACTCTCATGGATACTCTCAAACCCAATCCACGTCTATGAGCATAGCATAGCAAATATAAGCAACGTAGAAGCAGCTCCCATAGGTTTGATAATAAACAGGTGAATAGGTACTACCTCTTCTACTTCCCAAAACCCACAATTTAATCAAATCCTAACCATGCAATTGTTTGAGGACTTATCTAATGCAATAAAACTGGGTAGTAAAGAGGTATGATCAAAGTGTTACTTGCCTTGCTGATGATCCGCAAAACCTAGAGACTCGTAGTAGCACGCTTCGCACTCCGGGTACTCTATCGCAACAAACAAGCATAGAATAAGCACTCAACTAGAAGCACGTGTAAAACTCAAATAAGAAGATCTAACCAGAAAGTTCAACATAAGAACTCCGGTTTGCAAAAAGAATCAAATCGAACGAAGCAACAAAACACAAACTGCGAAAGAAACAAGATCCTATTACTAATCTGAACTAAAGTCAAATTTTACAGTTTCAAAATCTTGTTCAAGTTGGCTAAACAGAAAGAGGGATTCGAGACGAAGATCTAGGCGTTTGAATCGCCTGATTCCGATAAATGAGCAAAAAGATATACTAAAACGAAAATCGGATCAGAAATCGTGATCGAAATAATCGCGAAAAACCCGAGAAAAAGAAAAACTGACGAACAGGCTAACGAACGTTCGCTGTCTGTGACTAACGGGTGAATGGCGTTCGTTTCAACAAACAAACGGACGAACGTCCGCAAAATAAATAAACCGACGGAAAAACCGATCTAACGAATTTAAACCGAAAAATTAAAAAACGGGGTTTTAACCGAAGAAAACCGACTGGTCAACGGCGGCGGCGGGAGGCGGCGGCGGCGCTCGGGGCGGCAGCGGCGGAGCGCTAGGGCGGCGGCGGCGATGGGTTTGGGGCGCGGGGTGGGCTGGGCGGCGGCGGTGGGCTGCGGGGCGGGGGGATGGCTTATAAGGAGGGGCCTGGGGAGGAGTACAGGCCGGATATGGCCCATAGGTCGGTTCCATTTTTTTTAAATAGTTCTGATGTGCAGAAAAACGAAGAAAAAGAATACTAAATGGACTCCAAAAATCTCGAAATAAATTTTCCCCGTCCTCTAAAAATCTACCTCTTTGTATCCCTTCTCTTTTTATTTTCATAAAAGAAATATTCGAAGAGAAAATAATTAAAATCAAACGATCCTCTTTTCAACATTTAAGAAAACTCAAGTGTGAAAATAACGAAATCCCCAACTCTCTCCGTGGGTCCTTGAGTTGCGTAGAATTTGTAGGATCAAACCAAAATGCAATAAAATATGATATGCAATGATGATCTAATGCATAACATTCCAAATTGGAAATTTGGGATGTTACAAACCTACCCCCCTTAAGATGAATCTCACCCTCGAGATTCGGTTTGGCTAGAAAATAGGTGAGGGTGATCTTTCCGTAGGTCTTCCTCTCGTTCCCAGGTGGCTTCATCCTCAGTATGATGGCTCCACTGAGCTTTACAGAACTTGATAACCTTGATGCGTGTGACTCGGCTGGCAAAATCAAGAATCTTGACTGGTTTCTCCTCGTAGGTCAAGTCGCTATCCAACTGAATCGCTTCTAGTGGCATTGTATCTCTCAGAGGAATATCAGCCATCTCTACGTGGCACTTCTTCAACTGGGAAACGTGGAACACATCGCGAACTCCTGACAATCCTTCGGGCAATTCCAACTTGTAAGCAACTTCTCCCATACGTTCCAAAACACGGTATGGTCCCACAAAACGTGGTGCTAACTTTTCCTTAACTCTAAAGCGCTTCACTCCTCGGAGTGGTGATACACGAAGATACACTCTGTCTCCAACTTCGTAAATTGTCTCCTTTCGTTTAGCATCCGCATAACTCTTTTGCCTGGACTAGGCTACCTTGAGTCTATTGGGAATTAGCTTAACCTTCTCTTCAGACTCTTTAATCAAATCTAGTCCAAATAACTGACGGTCTCCAACTTCATCCCACAACAATGGTGTCCTGCACCTCCTTCCATACAATGCTTCAAAACAGGCCATCTTCAAACTGGCTTGATAGCTGTTGTTGTAAGAGAACTCTGCGTAAAGCAAATTGTCGTCCCAACTAGATCCATAGTCTACGCACAAGCTCTCAACATGTCCTCCAAAATCTGATTGACTCTCTCAGTCTGTCCATCTGTCTGCGGGTGAAAGGCTGTACTGAACTCTAGCATGGTTCCCAAAGTCTCATGCAACTGATTCCAAAACTTTGAGGTCAACTGGGTTCCTCTATCTTATACAATGGTCCTCGGAACTCCATGCAGACATACGATCCTGGTCATGTATATCTTTGCCAACTTAGCACTGGTGTACGTGGTCTTGACTGGAATGAAATGAGCTACCTTCGTCAAACAATCGACTACAACCCATATCGAGTCATAGCCTGAACGGGTCCTGGGCAATCCCGTGATAAAGTCCATGCCTAGTTTATCCCACTTCCATTCGGGTATCGGCAATGGTTGTAGCAATCCAGCTGGCTTCTTATGTTCTACCTTCACTCTCTGACATACATCACAAACTGCTACATACTCCGCAATATCCTTCTTCATTCTGGTCCACCAGAATCTATCCTTCAAATCCAGATACATCTTGGTATTTCCTGGGTGAATCGAATACGGCGAATCATGGGCCTCTTGTAGAATCAACTTCCTGATCTACGGATCATTAGACACATAAACGCGATCCTCAAACCATAGGGTATCATGCTCATCCTCACGAAATCCCTTAGCTTTTCCTTTGCTCATTCTTTCCTTTATCTCAGCAATCTCCTTGTCTGTCTTCTGGGCTTCCCTGATCTTATCCATCAAGGTAGACTGAATCTCCAATGCTGCTACATAACCTCTCGGAACTATTTCCAAACATAGCTCACGAAGATCCTCCTCTAACTCCTTGGGTAACTCTCCGGTCATGAGTGTATTGACATGGCTCTTGCGTCTCAACGCATCGGCTACTACGTTAGCCTTTCCGGGATGATAATGCAACTTCATATCATAATACTTAATGATCTCCAACCATCTCCTCTGTCTGAGATTCAACTCCTTCTGCGTGAAGATATACTGAAGATATACTTCAAACTTTTGTGATCCGTGTACACCTCACAATGGTTTCCGATGAGAAAATGTCTCCATGTCTTCAACGCATGCACTACGGCTGCTAATTCCAAATCATGGGTAGCATAATTCAACTCATGGGGTTTGAGCTGTCGTGAAGCATATGAAACAACTCTTCCCTCTTGCATAAGCACTCTCCAAGTCCTCGACGAGAAGCATCGCAATACACCTGGTAATCCTTGCGTTAATCTAGAAGAATCAACACTGGATCTGTAACCAAGCGTTTCTTCAACTCCTGGAAACTGGCCTCACATTCCTTAGTCCATTTGAACTTGGTGTCCTTCTTCAACAACTCCATCATGGGCTTTGCAATCTTCGAGAAATTCTCAATAAACCTTCGGTAGTATCCTGCAAGTCCAAGAAAACTCCGGATCTCTCCAATCGACGTGGGTGCTTCCCAATTTGTCACAGTGACAACCTTGGTAGGGTCTACTGCTATTCCTTCTCTGGATATAACATGTCCGAGGAATCCAACTTCCTTCAATCAAAACTCACACTTGTTGAACTTGGCATATAGCTGGTGTTCTCCGAGCTTCCCAAGTACCAAACACAAATGCTCCTTATGTCCCTCTTCATTCTTCGAGTAGCCAGAATATCATCAATGGACACCACGACGAACTTATCCAAAAACTCCATAAACACCTTGTTCATCATGTTCATGAAATAGGCAGGTGCGTTAGTCTGACCAAATGACATAACGGTATACTCATATAGCCCGTATGTGGCGCCCCAAGACCGGAGCTTCAGATGCCTTCCTTGTTTTCCGAGTTTTCATCGTGTGATTTATTTGGTTCGTTGCTTTCTCTTTTTTGCATCATGTGCATTTGCATCCATCATTTTCATGCGTGCTTGCTCGCTTGTGATGTTTGTTTTATTTTATTTTGCATCCTGCATCTTCTCCATACCATTGTTGTGTTTGTTTAATTTAGTTGCTCATGTGCATTGCAACTTCTTTTCTTCTCTTGATCTTTCCATCAACCCCATGCTCACTTCCAACTTGGTTTCACCCAAGTTTCAAATCCCTATGCCACTTCCTTCTTTCCCTTTTCTCTATTTATTTGAGTTGCAAATAGAATTGCTCAAATAAATGTTCATCTTTTGCCCATAAATCATATTTATTATGTAGGGTCATCCTATAAAATTTAAGCCCATTTGGATTCAGTTTGGTTAGGTTATAAATTCATGCAAGTTTGAATTAAATTCGAACATGTTTAAATTTATAGTATGTAAAAATTCCCAAACTAATTTGATTAAATCAGGCATATTTCATGGTTTCCAGAAATATGTCCCTCCATCCCTACTTCAACCCCAAACCCTCTCTTTCTTTTCCTCTCTTTATTTTCTTTTCTACTAAAGAAATATGAGGGAGAGAGAAAGAGCCTAGCTAGCTGGCCCATCTGCAGCCCACTGGACCGGCCCACCTCCTCCTTAACCTAGCGCCAGGGAGCTTCTCTCTCGATCCCCACTTCCCCCCTCGCGCCACCACAGGAGAGCTTCGCTCTCTCCCGATCCCATCTCCCTCTCATCCCCGCAGCCACCCTCTCCTCTTGATCTCCTCCCTCGATACCTCTCCCCTTCCCTCGTTTCCCTTCCCTCCAGCGCCGCCAGGGGCCTCGCTCCTCATCTTCCTCTGCGCCCGATGCCCCTGCCGCGAAGCCTCGCTGACTCCAGCGAGGCCATGCCTCCCCACCGCACGCTAGGCCCGCCGCCGCCATTGCGACCGTCGTGGCCCCGCACCCTCAAGCTCCGGCCACCGTCCATATTCCTCGCGCGACCTTCGACCTCCTCCTTTCTCCTCTGCCACCATGACGCGCCCGCGACACCATCTCCTCCACCAGCAGCCTGCAACGCTCGAGGGGAGCCGAGCTCCTCCCAGTCCCCATGGTTGTTGCTTCCCCCTGCCCTGAGCTTCCCTGCAACCGGCGTCCAAGTCCCAGGCCCCCATCCGACCCCTTCCTCTGTGCCAAGTTCCGCCAGAGCCAAGACCGCCACCGTAATAGGAACTCCAGCGCCATTGACTGTCGATCCTGTGAGCTCCCGAGGCATCAGCCTCCCATCCCCTACGACCCGGCAACCGGACCCTCACCGGTGAACGCTACATTGTCGCCCTTCTCGACTCCACCGCCTGGACCTGTTCGGCCATTCACCACTCTGTGGACCTGCTGCCTCCTGCCGAGTTCGGGTGGCCCTGCTCAAACTGCTAAGACTCGTACGTGGACCGTCAAACGTCATCTCCGAGATTTTCGCCAAGTCCTTTCGGATCCGACAAGTACCCCGATGATGTGTGTACTACTACCCACGGCCCTCGGAGAGTTTGGATTTGACAAGTCCGACGATGCCCTTGTAAAACTACATTGCTGAGACCGAGACCGGCAGGACCACATAGACGCCCGTACGACTACAAAGTTTTGCGTCAAGTACCTCTACCGCCATCTTCAGAATCCCATGAACGTCAAGTACCGCGACGCCCAACGCCAAGAACAACTACCGCCGCTGTGATTTTGACAAGAAACGTGTACCACTATCGTCGCGAGTACCTCTACCGTCGTCATGTACCCCTACTTCCACTACCATCACGAGAACAACTACTTCCTCTACGAACTCGAACCGCTCGAGAATGCTCCCTTGGAAGGTATAACCACTGAGACGACGCCCGTGAACGAATGTTGTGTGATGTATGAGATGCTCGTGGTTGCACCGTGTCCGAGTTGTTCTTTGCGAGTTTCTCGTTGCCTTGCCGTCGACATGTGGGAACCCGCTATCCGGGAGCACCCCATCTTCTTGCATGACACACTCACACCCACTTCCATTTGCACCGGATCATCGGAATGTTGCCGTGGCATCATTTCCGTTTCGTCGCCGTGGCACCCCTTTCTTTCTACCACGGTGACAAATGCTCTCATCACGCTCACGTCAACTTTTAATAAAAAATGCATAAAACTTGAAAATGTCATCTACATCATGATAACAACATCAAGAATGTTTAAATTGTTCTTTGCATTAATTTGCTAAATGCATATGGGGATTTACCGGATTTGTTGTTTGTTATATTCGGCCCCATTTAAATTGTTTAGTTGGTATAGTTTTGTTATGCTTCACCTCTTGCCATATTTAACAACTTTTAATATTGTTGGGTACCTAAACGGGAGAGAACTAAATAAGTCATGTGGTGTTTCGTCAATATGCAACGGAGTTGCATATTGAGCTCCACTTAATTTGTAGGATTGCTTGTGCACTTTGCCATGCCATGCTTCATTAAACCGGACATGCATCATACTTGGTTGTGCATCATGCCATGTTGATGTGATGGTTGTTTACTATGTTGTTTGCTTCTTTCCGGTGTTGCTTCTTCGGGTTAGTTCTGATAACGTCACGTTTGGAGGATCCGTTCGACTATGTCCGTTTGTCTTCTTCATGGACTCGTTCTTCTTCCTTGCGGGATCTCAGGCAAGATGACCATACCCTCGAAATCACTTCTATCTTTGCTTGCTAGTTGTTCGCTCTATTTCTATGCCGCGATACCTACCACTTGCTATATCATGCCTCACATGTTGCCATGTCAAGCCTCTAACCCACCTTTCCTAGCAAACCGTTATTTGGCTATGTTACCGCTTTTGCTCAGCCCCTCTTATAGCGTTGCTAGTTGCAGGTGAAGCTAAAGTTTGTTCCATGTTGGAACATGGATATGTTGGGATATCACAATATCTCTTATTTTAATTAATGCATCTATATACTTGGTAAAGGGTGGAATGCTCAGCCTTATGCTGGTGTTCTGTTCCACTCTTGCCGCCCTAGTTTCCGTCATACCGATGTTATGTTCCTTGATTTTGCGTTCCTTACGCGGTTGGGTGTTATGGGGACCCCTTGACAGTTCACTTTGAATAAAACTCCTCCAGCAAGGCCCAACCTTGGTTTTACCATTTGCCTCACCACCACCTACTTTTCCCTTGGGAGTCGCGCTCCTGAGGGTCATCTTTATTTTAACCCCCCGTCCAGTGCTTCTCTAAGTGTTGGTCCGAACCAGAGCCACTTGCGGTGCCACCTCGGGGAAACTTAAGGGCTGGTTTTAGTTGTACGTAGTGTTCATCCAGTGTTTCCCTGAGAACAAGATATGTGCAGCTCCTATCGGGATGTCGGCGCATCGGGCGGTCTTGCTGGTCTTGTTTTACCATTGTCGAAATGTCTTGTAGCCGGGATTCCGAGACTGATCGGGTCTTCCCGTGAGAAGGAATATCCTTCGTTGTCCGTGAGAGCTTGTGATGGGCTAAGTTGGGACACCCCTGCAGGGTTTTGAACTTTCGAAAGCCGTGCCCGCTGTTATGGGCAGATGGGAATTTGTTAATGTCCAGTTGTAGAGAACTTGAAACTTAACTTAATTAAAATGCATCAATCGCGTGTGTAGCCGTGATGGTCTCTTCTCGGCGGAGTCCGGGAAGTGAACACGGTTCTTGTGTTATGTTTGAACGTAAGTAGTTTCAGGATCACTTCTTGATCACTTCCAGTTCACGACCACTGTGTTGCTTCTCTTCTCGCTCTTATTTGCGTATGTTAGCCACCATATATGCTAGTGCTTGCTGCAGCTCCACCTCACTACCCTTTTCTACCCATAAGCTTAAATAGTCTTGATCTCACGGGTGTGAGATTGCTAAGTCCTCGTGACTCACAAATACTTCCAAATAGTTGCAGGTGCCGATGATACCACTGCAGATGATGCAACTGAGCTCAAGTGGGAGCTCGATGAAGATCTTGTTCGTTGTGTTGTTTCGTTTCCAGTTGATCAGTAGTGGAGCCTGATAACCCACAAGTATAGGGGATCGCAACAGTTTTCGATAAGTAAGAGTGTTGAACCCAACGAGGAGCTAAAGGCAGAACAAATATTCCCTCAAGTTCTATCGACCACCGATAAAACTCTACGCACGTTGACGTTCGCTTTACCTAGAACAAGTATGAAACTAGAAGTACTTTGTAGGTGTTGTTGGATAGGTTTGCAAGGTAATAAAGAGCACGTAAATAAAAGCTAGGGGCTGTTTAGATAAAGACACAACTAAATTAGTTTTAGTAAAGAGTGTTTTGCTACGAGAAAGTTATTTGTCCCTAGGCAATTAATAACTAGACCAGTAATCATTATTGCAATTTTATATGAGGGAGAGGCATAAGCTAACATACTTTCTCTACTTGGATCATATGCACTTATGATTGGAACTCTAGAAAGCATCCGCAACTACTAAAGATCATTAAGGTAAAACCCAACCATAGCACTAAAGCATCAAGTCCTCTTTATCCCATACGCAACAACCCCCTTACTCGGGTTTGTGTTTCAGTCACTCACGCAACCCACTATAAGCGAATCATAAACGTATTGCAACACCCTACAGCGGGAATCCCTCACGCTTGCGCGACACGGAGAGCACCATAGGACAGCACCAATAATAAAACATGCAACTCAAACCAATCATGATCATTAAATAACCCATAGGAGAAAACGGATCTACTCAAACATCATAGGATAGCCATACATCATTGGGAAATAATATATAGCGTTGAGCACCATGTTTAAGTAGAGATTACAGCGGGTAAGAGAGAGGTTACACCGCTGCATAGAGGGGGGAACAGTTGGTGATGTTGGCGGTGAAGTTGTTGGTGAAGACCGTGGTGATGATGATGGCCCCCGGCGGCACTCCGGTGCCACCGGAAGCGAGGGGGAGAGAGACCCCCTCCTTCTTATTCTTCCTTGACCTCCTCCCTAGATGGGAGAAGGGTTTCCCCGCTGGTCCATGGCCTCCATGGCACGGGAGGGGCGAGAGCCCCTTCGAGATTGGATCTGTCTCTCTGTCTCTCTCTGTTTCTGCATTCTCAGATTCTACCCTTTCACCGTTTCTTATATTCCCGGAGATCCGTAACTCCAATTGCGCTGAAATTTTAACACGATCTCTATCCGGATATTAGCTTTCTTGCGGAGAAAGAAGGGCATCAACGGCCTTACGGGGTAGCCACGAGGGTCAGGGGCGCGCCCCCTGCCTCGTGGGCCCCTCGAGCATCGTCTCATGTTGATTTCACTTCCCAAAAATCACATATATTCCAAAAAAAAATCTCCATCCGTTTTTATCCCGTTTGGACTCCGTTTGATATGGATATTCTGCGAAACAAAAAACATGCAACAAACAGGAACTGGCACTGGGCACTGGATCAATATGTTAGTCCCAAAATAGTATAAAAAGTTGCCAAAAGTATATGAAAGTTGAATAATATGGGCATGGAACAATCAAAAATTATAGATAGTACAGAGACGTATCAGCATCCCCAAGCTTAATTCCTGCTCGTCCTCGAGTAGGTAAATGATAAAAAAGATAATTTTTGATGTGGAATGCTACCTAGCATAATCTTGATCACATATCTAATCATGGCATGAATATTAAGACACGAGTGATTCAAAGCAATAGTCTATCATTTGACATAAAAACAATAATGCTTCAAGCATACTAATAAAGCAATCATGTCTTTTCAAAATAACAAGGCCAAAGAAAGGTATCCCTACAAAATCATATAGTCTGGCTATGCTCCATCTTCACCACACAAAATATTCAAATCATACACAACCCCAATGACAAACCAAGCAATTGTTTCATACTTTTGATTTTCTCAAACTTTTTCAACTTTCACGCAATACATGAGCGTGAGCCATGGATATAGCACTATAGGTGGAACAGAATGGTGGTTCTGGAGAAGACAAAAAGGAGAAGATAGTCTCACATCAACTAGGCGTATCAACGGGATATGGAGATGCCCATCAATAGATATCAATGTGAGTGAGTAGGGATTGCCATGCAACGGATGCACTAAGAGCTATAAGTGTATGAAAGCTCAGACTGAAAACTAAGTGGGTGTGCATCCAACTTGCTTGCTCATGAAGACCTCGGGCGTTTGAGGAAGCCCATCATCGGAATATACAAGCCAAGTTCTATAATGAAAATTCCCACTAGTATATGAAAGTGATAACTCAAGAGACTCTCTATATGAAGAACATGGTGCTACTTTGAAGCACAAGTGTGGTAAAAGGATAGTAACATTGCCCCTTCTCTCTTTTTCTCTCATTTTTTTGTTTTTTTGGGCCTTCTCTTTTTTTATTTTTTTTGGCCTTTCTCTTTTTTTTATTTTTTCGTCCGAAGTCTCATCCCGACTTGTGGGGGAATCATAGTCTCCATCATACTTTCCTCACTGGGGAAATGCTCTAATAATGATGATCATCACACTTTTATTTACTTACAACTCAATATTACAACTTGATACTAGAACAAAGATATGACTCTACATGAATGCCTCCGGCGGTGTACTGGGATGTGCAGTGATCTAGCGTAGCAATGACATCAAAAAACGGACAAGCCATGAAAACATCATGCTAGCTATCTTACGATCATGCAAAGCAATATGACAATAAATGCTCAAGTCATGTATATGATGATGATGGAAGTTGCATGGCAATATATCTCGGAATGGCAATGGAAATGCCATGATAGGTAGGTATGGTGGCTGTTTTGAGGAAGATATAATGAGGTTTATATGTGACGGAGCATATCATATCACGGGGTTTGGATGCACCGGCGAAGTTTGCACCAACTCTCGAGGTGAGAAAGGGCAATGCATGGTACCGAAGAGGCTAGCAATGATGGAAGGGTGAGAGTGCGTATAATCCATGGACTCAACATTAGTCATAAAGAACTCACATACTTATTGCAAAAATCTATTAGTCATCAAAACAAAGTACTACGCGCATGCTCCTAGGGGGATAGATTAGTAGGAAAATACCCTCGCTCGTCCCCGACCTCCACTCATAAGGAAGACAATCAATAAATAAATCATGCTCCAACTTTGTTACATAACGGTTCACCATACGTGCATGCTACAGGAATCACAAACCTCAACACAAGTATTTCTACAATCCACAACTACCCACTAGCATGACTCTAATATCACCATCTTTATATCGCAACACTATTGCAAGGAATCAAACACATCATATTCAGTGATCTACAAGTTTTATGTAGGATTTTATGACTAACCATGTGAATGACCAATTCCTGTCATCTCCCTAAATAGATATAAGTGAAGCAAGAGAGTTTAATTATTTCTACAAAAGATATGCCCACGCTCTAACAAATATAAGTGAAGCAAAAGAGTGTTCTACAAATGGCGGTTTTCTATGTAAAGACAAACGGGCAATCCAAACTTCAAATGATATAAGTGAAGCACATGAAGTATTCTATAAAGCCATACTCAAAAGATATAAGTGAAGTGCATAGAGCATTCTATAAATCAACCAAGGACTATCTCATACCAGCATGGTGCATAAAAGAAAAATGAAAACTAAATGCAAAAGATGCTCCAAGATTGCACATATCACATGAACGAAACGAATCCGAAAACATACCGATACTTGTTGAAGAAAGAAGGGATGCCTTTCGGGGCATCCCCAAGCTTAGACGCTTGAGTCTCCTTGAATATTTACTTGGGGTGCCTTGGGAATCCCCAAGATTGAGCTCTTGCCTCTCTTCCTTCTTCTCAGATCGAGACCTTCTCGATCATCGAACACTTCATCCACACAAAACTTCAACAGAAAACTCGGTAAGATTCGTTAGTATAATAAAGCAAATCACTACTCTAAGTACTGTTTCAAACCAATTCATATTTTGTTTTTGCATTTTGTATACTGTAATATAAATTTTTCATGGCTTAATCCACTAATATAAATTGATAGTTTCATCAAAACAAGCAAACTATGCATCAAAAACAGAATCTATCTAAAACAGAACAGTCTGTAATAATCTGAACATTCACCATACTTCTGATACTTGAAAAATTCTACCAAAATTATTAAAAATAAAAAATCTGTATAGGAAGACAGTGCAAAAAGAATCAGAACCGTTTGACGTTCCAACTAAAAAAGTAAAATCGCGCACTACAGCCAAAGTTTCTGTCCTGCACCGTACAAACCATCAAGCAAATGTAAACATCCTAAAGGCAAACCTTGGCACATTATTTTTATAATACAATGAAATTGTACAAGGGGATAATTATTTTTGTTGAAAAGTTTCTGTAATCAAGATTCACAAAGTTGCCATGAGCATGAACAAAGTTCAAGGAGCTCTCCCACTTCAACAATGCTTGTCTTTCTCACTTTCACTTTCCTTTTTGAAAAAGTTTTGGGTTCCCCTCTTTATTTTTGTTGTTTTTAAACTATATAAAAGCACTCAACAAAATAAATGACTCTCTAAAACTTCCGGGTTGTCTCCTGGCAGCGCTTTCTTTAAAGCCATTAAGCTAGGCATATAGTGCTCAAGTAATGAATCCACCCGGATCCCTAGGTATATCAAAGCCAATTTTAATTAACAATGATATGTAATTTAGTAGTGAGCAAAAAGCAACATATATCATGTAACTACGAATTCTAACTCTCTTCCTATGCATCGGCATGTCATAAAAGAACAATTCATGCACACATAGTAAAGGCCAATGCATAGTATAAACAGTTTCTTGCAATTTTATCATGTGGGAAACATAGAGAGGTGGAGATATAGTTCCTCTCTCATAATAATTGCAAGTAGGAGCAGCAAGCACATGCATATTATATCTATCAAAATCATCATGTGTAGTAGTAAAAGGCAACCCATCAATATAATCCTAATAAGGGCAAACTTCTCCGATATAGTGTAGTTTGGAGAATTCAAAAAGATAATAGGACTATCATGTGTGGGTGCAATAGCAACAATTTCATGTTTAACATAAGGAACGATAGCAAGTTCATCTCCATAAGCATAATTCATATTGGCATCTTGGCCACAAGCATACCAAGCATCATCAAAAAGGGATATTTCAAGAGAATCAACGGGATCATAACAATCATCATAGCAATCATCCTTCGGTAAGCACAAAGGGAAATTAAACAATGTATGAGTTGAAGAGTTACTCTCATTAGAAGGTGGGCACGGGTAGCTAATCCGCTCTTCCTCCTTTTGTTCTTCGCTCTCCTCCTCATCTTTTTCATCCAATGAGCTCACAGTTTCATCAATTTCTTCTTCCATAGACTCCTACAAAATATTAGTCTCTTCTGGACAGCGGAGACTTTCTCAATAAGTGCATTAATATCGGAATTTTATTCATAATTCTCATAGCAATATTTAATGATAGATAAATTTTCAGGTCTATAAACTGAATCATCAAAATCTTCAAACTCTTTAAACATAGATTCAATTTCATAAGCACCCATAAAAGCAACAAATTCTTCTATTTGTTCCACATCATAGTAATCGTATATACCATTAGCATAAGAAGCTAAGGTTTTATTATCATTAAATTCGCATAAAAAGGGAAGGTGTGGAGCCTTCATCCTAGAGCAACAAGTATAATCTCTCCCTAATAATAAAGCATGGATTGACTCCGTGGGTTCACCGTCACAATACGCTTCTTCCCGTGAATTTACGCTTTCAGTTTTTTTCATCGTCATCCTCTTTTTTTAAACTTCTTCGGTCTCTTTTGCCTCCTTCCTACGAGGTGGTACTATCCCCCTGCCCCTTCCAAGGTTTGAGAAATATTACAATTGTTAACGAAACATTTTTTTATGGCCCCTTATTATTTTTTGTCGATGAGGTAGCAGAAAAAATTAGTTGTCGCCTTTGGGGTTTGAACTCTAGACCTTCTAGGATTTCACAGTGACACCGACCAACTAAGCTAGCTATCAATTCTGTTAGGTAACATGATGTACGTAATCTTATGGGCCAGAGTTGATGGAGACTAGGACCAGGACTCTATCGATTGGGGGAGCTACCAGTGTCTACGCTAAAGAAACAACAACAGATTCGTTCATCTATCCTGTTTGCAAAAGTTTGATCAGCCGATCGTTCATCCATCAAATAATCTCACCTCACTTCATTACATCGAATCACACCAGTTTATATACAAGTTGCTTAGAAAATCAACGAGCCACCTTCAAAATCAAAATAGGCAAAAGGGCAAACAAAGGGATTGGTGGCAGGAGGGCGGCGAGCTTGGGCGGAGGCTGGGTGATGCAGCGAGGCGGAGGAATTGTGGGGATTGGGAAGATGCTGCGACCCGCGCAAGGCGGCGGCTGCAGCCAAGGCCAGGCAGGGGAGGCTCGCCAGAGTAAGATCCATTGGTGCAGTCTGGATGGAGAAGAGGCGCAAAGCTGGGTGGCCAGCCTCACGAGGAGGGACATGGAGGCGGAGCGATGATGTGGACGTTGGAGACGCGCGGCGCCGGCGGCCGGTAAAGGCGCGTTGCAACGACAGCTGAGCGCGGCGTGGTGACTCGAGAGGGAGATGGAAGAAGATGATCCAGATGCTCTGCTTGCGCACAACACCACCACATCCACATCATACTAGGTTAAAAATATGTGGAATTGCTACAAAAATCATGGAATTTCTTTGACTCCTGCTTGCACTCTATAAGAAACTGCCCCCTTTGCAATGTTGTTGCGTTGTAGGGAACAGAGAAGAGCAAGATGGGGTGGTTCTGCATTTGCCTTCAGTTAGCACCTCAACATGTAGTAGTGCCAAGCGCCTGTGCTCTCATGTTCCTAGAACACCAACCACACGTGTTGCACCTTAGGTATGCTGGGGATCACATGCCAAGCTAAATGCTACATGGTCCGAGCATGAGGAGTCTTGAAGTAACAAGCCTTTTATCATTCAGAATTTATTTGAAACTGAAATCTAAAAAAGAGCATGAGTTCTGTCTGGGCTTTATTCTTCACCATGATCTTTCACTGTATTCCTGCAACCATAGCTTCTATCGCCATTATCCTAGGTTTTTGTTTTCCATACTTTTACAGAAAAGTGTTGCGTATTTTATTTTTTATATTATTGGAATGAATCTTTGATGCATTTAGAAAATAAATTAGGATGTACCTCTATCTGCATTAAGACCGAAGACTATTTGTGACTTTGTTTATCCTTCAGTTGCCTGTTGTAATCTGAGGAATTGGCAAGCATTCAGTTGTGGTAGTCTGTCCTGTTTGTATGTTTATAAATGACGGGTGTTTGGGCATGAGTCGATTGCATTGGTTGTAGCAGCAGTTAGCGCTAAGCGTGATGTGGCTATTGTCATCGTAGTGTATTTGCTGTCGCTATTTACAGAACACTACAAAGAGGACATTGTTGCTATTCTAAAAGTAAAATGATGCACTTAACATTGTAATATGACTTGTACACCTGTTTCCAAAAAAATAGCAATTGAACATACACAGGGTCAAGTGTAGTTGTTAATTTTTTTTTCAAGGAGTACAAATGTGGGCTTTTCTATGTTTATTCCTGATTACATCACATTGTAACTCAATTCCTTAAAGCCATGATGTGTTCTCTGTTCCATTGAATGCACGATTTGATCAGATAAATTTTGCTCGTATGATGTAATTTATGTCAAATTTCCTGTGCAGATAATTTAGGAACCACATTGCCAGTGTATGTAAAGTTCTTCTGTCATTTATCTTACTTCGACAGAAAGATGGACGTGATGCAGAACTGCCATGGACTGCTGACATAACTCATGTATTACTTCATGATGGTACACTTCCTTATTGCCGTCTTTTCTGCAATAAGCTCACTCTTTGAGATTTTATCCGACAGGGAAATAGACTGAGATCCTTTGTGCTATTTTCCTTTCTACAGTATCTCGAAGCATTGATTATATTTCCGACCTGTACATTAGTTGAAACACAATTACACTACGTATATTTAGTGAATTTGCATACTATTATTGTTTGAGTAGAAGAATATTTCCCAAATTTAAATTGTCTATCAGAATATAATGATGTTGATTCCTTTGATATGTGTAATGGCAAAAGTGATTATATTTTTCATGACTCCTTTGTGCTATTTTCCTTTCTACAGTATTTGTTGCATCGCGTGTATTGAGAGGAGAGCTTCAACAATCTTGAGTTAGTTTTTTCTAGCATGGAAGAAGATGGTATGCATTTATTTAATTAATACATAAGTAAACAATAGTAAAACTGTGTATCTTACAATATTACATTCTAATTATACTCATGCATACATTAATGGGACATGCCATCCACAGAATTACAAGTCAGTGAAAAAAGGGGCACGCGGATGCAGCATGCTATAGTGTAATGGCCAACCTCGTAACCTTGGAATTGATCATGTTTACCATGATTAGGTGGAATACATGACCATCATCGACGAACGGGAGAAGTGTTTACCGTGATTAGGTGGAATACATGACCACCATTGACGAACGGGAGAAGTGACATGATCGATGTGTCGCTAGGTATGTGCAAGAATTTTGTTCAGCCGTTGCAATGCACAGGGTTTTTTTGCGACTCAAGTGAAGATGTGTTGTTTCCATGTTATGACCACAAAGGCATATGTCAACATAGGGAAGTAGAGATTTCACTGAAACAAGGCCCCAAAAGCTTAGCTTGTGTGCATCTAATGATAACTTCTTATGACAACTGGAATTCACTGTAGAAGTTGTTTGATTGGTAAATTATTTTTCCGGTTTCCAAACACACGCTTATTTATTTTGTATTCGTTGTAACACATGGCATTTCTTGCTTTTACAAAATGTCAAGGCACTAGAAAATGACTAAACTTTATACGCCCTGTTGCAACGCACGGGCCAAGCATAGTTGCCTAGCATACCAATTCAATATATGAATTTGATCCCATAATAGTTTCCCTTTTTGTGTCAAGCGGTAATCCCTAAAGTATTCACGTTGATCCAACATTACTCCCATTACATAATTGAATGGGGTTTTCTCAGGATTATTAAAGTAGTACATAATATCTTTCACATAACCAGCATCAAGGGTTTTAGGAGGTTCCCCATCTCCATGAGCAGAAAGTACACCTAATTTTTTTGGTATTTTGTGTTCCATATCCATAACTAAAGATAAAGAACAACTAAGAACAGCAAATAAAAATTACTTAGTGATAAAGCAAACAAGCACACACGAGAATATTCACCCCACGCTATTGCTCCCCGGCAACGGCACTAGAAAAAGGTCTTGATAACCCACAAGTATAGGGGATCGCAATAGTTTTTGATAATTAAGAGTGTCGAACCCAACGAGGAGCTAAAGGCAGAACAAATATTCCCTCAAGTTCTATCGACCACCGATACAACTCTACGCACGCTTGACGTTCGCTTTACCTAGAACAAGTATGAAAGTAGAATTACTTTGTAGGTGTTGTTGGATAGGTTTGCAAGGTAATAAAGAGTGCGTAAATAAAAGCTAGGGGTTGTTTAGATAAAGACACAACTAAATTATTTTTAGTAAAGAGTTTTTTGTTACGATAAAGTTATTTGTCCCTAGGCAATCGATAACTAGACCGGTAATCATTATTGCAATTTTATATGAGGGAGAGGCATAAGCTAACATACTTTCTCTACTTGGATCATATGCACTTATGATTGGAAATCTAGCAAGCATCCGCAACTACTAAAGATCATTAAGGTAAAACCCAACCATAGCATTAAAGCATCGAGTCCTCTTTATCCCATACGCAACAACCCCCTTACTCGGGTTTGTGTTTCAGTCACTCACGCAACCCACTATAAGCGAATCATAAACGTATTGCAACACCCCACAGCGAGAATCCCTCATGCTTGCGCGACATGGAGAGCACCATAAGACAGCACCAATAATAAAACATGCAACTCAAACCAATCACGATCATCAAATAACCCATAGGACAAAACGGATCTACTCAAACATCATAGGATAGCCATACATCATTGGGAAATAATATATAGCGTTGAGCACCAGGCTTAAGTAGAGATTACATCGGGTAAGAGAGAGGTTACACCGCTGCATAGAGGGGGGAAGAGTTGGTGATGATGGCGGTGAAGTTGTTGGTGAAGACTACGGTGATGATGATGGCCCCCGGTGGCACTCCGGTGCCACCGGAAGCGAGGGGGAGAGAGCCCCCCTCCTTCTTTTTCTTCCTTGACCTCCTCCCTAGATGGGAGAAGGGTTTCCCCTCTGGTCCATGGCCTCCATGGAACGGGAGGGGCGAGAGCCCCTCCGAGATTGGATCTGTCTCTCTGTCTCTCTCTGTTTCTGCGTTCTCAGATTCTACCCTTTCACCGTTTCTTATATTCCCGGAGATCCGTAACTCTGATTGGGCTGAAATTTTAACACGATCTCTATCCGGATATTAGCTTTCTTACGGCGAAAGAAGGGCATCAACCGCCTTACGGGGTGGCCACGAGGGTCAGGGACGCGCCCCCTGCTTCGTGGGCCCCTCGAGCATCGTCTCGCGTTGATTTCACTTCCCAAAAATCACATATATTCCAAAAAAAATCTCTGTCCATTTTTATCCCGTTTGGACTCTGTTTGATATGGATATTCTGCGAAACAAAAAACATGCAACAAACAGGAACTGGCACTAGGCACTGGATCAATATGTTAGTCCCAAAAATAGTATAAAAAGTTGCCAAAAGTATATGAAAGTTGAATAATATTGGCATGGAACAATCAAAAATTATAGATATGACGGAGACGTATCAGAGCCCAGTTGGGACGATCGGGGATCTAACATTTGGGGTTGTCTTCTTTTATTTTGGTTCCATAGTCAAACCTTGTTTGTATTCTGGATGATGTATGCTTAACTTGTATTGGTGTGAAGTGGCGATTGTAAGCCAACTCTTTATCCCTTTCTTATTCAGTACATGGGATTGTGTGAAGATTACCCCTCTTGCGACAAACCTACCATGCGGCTATGCCTCTAAGTCATGCCCCGACACGTGGGAGATATAGCCGCATCGTGTGTGTTACACCGTACCTTGTGGTAAAAGCTATCTTGGGTATATCCTCCTCTCGAATCTTCAACTGGTTGTACCCTGATCGCAAATCGATCTTGGAAAACACCTTAGCTCCTTGCAGCTGGTCAAACAAATCATTTATCATCGGCAGTGGGTACTTGTTCTTGATCGTCACTTCATTCAATGCCCGATAATCAACAACCATCCTCAGCGATCCATCCTTCTTCTCCACTAGAAGCACTGGTGATCCCCAAGGTGACGAGCTTGGGCGAATATATCCTTTATCCAGTAACTCCTTAATCTGCTTCTTAATTTCCTCTAAATCCTTTGTGGGCATCCTGTACGGTCTCTTAGATATTGGCCCTGTGCCCGGCAAAAGTTCGATCAAAAACTCAATGTCTCTATCCGGTGGCATGCCTGGCAACTCTTCTGGAAATACATCCGGGAAATCCTTCACCACTGGTACTTCCTCCTGTACAACTCCTGATAAGGAATTTACTTGAGTCCTGTTCGGCACATGCGGGATACATACTTGATCCTTCTTCCTTCGGGGGTGGTAAGCAAAATCGACTTACTGGCGCAGTCAATGTTCCCTTCATACTTCGATAACCAATCCATGCCAAATATCACATCCAGTCCTTGTGACTCCAATACTATTAGGTCCGAGGGAAACAGGTAGTTACCAATCCTTAATGGTAACCGATCACACCAAAGGCTAGCCATATACTCTGCTCCGGGCGAGCTTACTAACATGGGTGTACTAAGGGTTTGGGTTGGCAGTTTAAACTTATCCACAAATCCCCTTGATATGTATGAATGCGATGCACCAGTATCAAAAAGAACGATTGCAGTAAATGACTTAACCAAAAACTTACCTATTACTGCATCGGGTTGCGCTTCAATCTCCTCCACGCTAACGTGGTTCACTTGTCCCCTGTTGAAAGGGTTGGGCTTCTTCCTAGAGCTTCCATTGCCATTTCCATTGTTTGCTTCAGAATATTCTGTGGCATAATGTCCATTCTTCCCGCACTTGAAACAAGTAATGTGACTTAGATCCTTTTTGGCGGGCGTTGCGGGGTTGGTACGGTGAGGGAGTCCTGGACTAGGGGGTCTCCGTACAGCCGGACTATATCCTTTGGCCGGACTGTTGGACTATGAAGATACAAGATTGAAGACTTCGTCTCGTGTCCGGACGGGACTCTCCTTGGCGTGGAAGGTAAGCTTGGCAATACGGATATGTAGATCTCCTCCCTTGTAACCGAGTCTGTGTAACCCTAACCCCCTCCGGTGTCTATATAAACCGGAGGGTTTAGTCTGTAGAACAACAACAATCATACCATAGGCTAGCTTCTAGGGTTTAGCCTCTACGATCTCATGGTAGATCAACTCTTGTAATACTCATATCATCAAGATCAATCAAGCAGGACGTAGGGTATTACCTCCATCAAGAGGGCCCGAACCTGGGTAAACATCATGTCCCCCGCCTCCTGTTACCATCCGCCTTAGACGCACAGTTCGGGACCCCCTACCCAAGATCCGCCAGTTTTGACACCGACATTGGTGCTTTCATTGAGAGTTCCACTGTGCTGTCACCGTAAGGCTTGATGGCTCCTTCGATCATCGGTAACGATGCGGTCCAGGGTGAGGTTTTCCTCCCCGGACATATCTTCGTATTCGGCGGCTTTGCACTACGGGCCAACTCGCTTGGCCATCTGGAGCAGATCGAGAGCTACGCCCCTGGCCATCAGGTCAGGTTCGAAAACTTAAACTACACTGGTGACATCCGCGGAGACTTGATCTTCGATGGATTCGAGCCCATGTCAGGTGCACCGCACAATCATGACAAGCATGACGTAACTCTGTCGTCGGACAGTGTTCGGGAAATCACACCTGCAACTACTCTGGCCTTTAATCTGCAGCAAATTGCGCCATCCGAGGACGGGTGGATAGACCCCGCCATGGAGGCCGCACTCTCAGTGGCGATAGAGCCGGATACTGACTTCACCCCTTACGAGAGCCGTGTTGTCGAACCATTGGATTCATCTCCGGCCACAGACTCCGAGCCGCCTGCGTCCATGCTTGTCGAATCCGATGGGGCGCCGATCATGGAGTTCACCTCCGCGAATATCTTTCAGCACTCACCTTTTGGCGATGCTAAATTCATTAAGGTTTCCCTCCTTGTCAGGAGAACCCTGGCCGAACTATGTCCGGCTAGAATGGGATGCAGACGACGAAGAAATCCGCTCCCCACCCACCACCCACTTAGTAGCCACTGTCGATGATTTAACCGACATGCTCGACTTCGACTCCAAAGACATCGACGGTATGGACGACGATGCAGGAGACGAACAGGAACCACCGCCCACAGGGCGCTGGACCGCCACCTCATCATATGATATATACATGGTGGACACCCCCAAAGAAGGCAATGGTGACGAGACAACGGAGGATGACCCCTCCAAGAAGCAACCCAAGCGCCGACGTCAGCGGCGCCACTCTAAGTCCCGCCATAGCAAAAGTAGTGATACCGGCACAAGAGACAATAACACTCCGAGTAGTGCCGAAGACAACAATCCCCTCCAGCACGATTTAGAGCGAGAGGGTGAACAAGCTAGCCCTCCAGAGCGGGCAGCAGATGGAGAATCGGAGGAGGACAATTACATGCCTCTCTCCGAAGACGAGGCGAGCCTCAGCAACGAAGAATTTATCGTGCCTGAGGATCCCGTCGAGCAAGAGCGCTCCAAGCGCCGGCTTATAGCCACAGCAAATAGCTTGAAGAAAAAGCAACAACAGCTTCGAGCTGATCAAGATTTGCTAGCAGACAGATGGACCAAAGTCCTTGTGGCCGAGGAATATGAACTCGAGCGCCCAACCAATAGTTATCCAAAGTGCAGGTTGCTACCTCACCTCGAGGAGGAAGCATTGAAACCCACATCACCAGCGTATGATGCGGCTGACGGGCCACCTCGTGGCCGAGATAGAGAGGCATTTCAGCCCAAAGTCCAGCCCGCACCCCGCCGCCAATCAAACAAAAATACCAAGGCCCAGGCAACACGCGGGACCTGCGAGACGTATTGGAAAACAAGGCAAAGCATGCAAGATCGATCGACGGATCACGGGGGCGCGCACCAACACGCGACGATGACCGTCACGCCGGATACACTAAAAGTAAATCCGGCCGGGCCGAATACAGCAGACAAGACTCATATGAACTGTGTCGTGATATAGCCCGGCACAGAGGCGCCGCACACCCCCTATGCTTCACTGATTAAGTTATGGATCATGAATTCTCGGAGGGTTTTAAACCCATAAATATCAAATCGTATGATGGTACAACAGATCACGCTGTATGGATTGAGGATTTCCTCCTCCACATCCACATGGCTCGCGGTGATGATCTGCATGCCATCAAGTACCTCCCACTAAAACTTAAAGGACCAGCTCGACATTGGTAGAATAGCTTGCCAGCAGACCCTGTCGGCAATTGGGAGGATTTGGAAGATGCATTCCTTGACAACTTCCAGGGCACTTATGTGCGACCACTAGATGCTGATGACTTGAGCCATATAACTCAGCAGCCAGGGGAATCGGCCAGGCAATTCTAGAAACGGTTCCTAACTAAGAAAAACCAAATTGTCGATTGTCCGAATGCAGAGGCCTTAGCGGCATTCAAGCATAACATCTGTGATGAGTGGCTCGCCCGGCACCTCGTCCAGGAGAAGCCGAAGTCTATGGCAGCCCTCACAACACCCATGACCCGCTTTTGCGCGGGCGAGGATAGCTGGTTGGCTCGCAGCAACAACACATCGAGGAATCCGAGCACTTCGGATACTAAAGATGCCAACGGCTGACCACGTCGTAACAGACACAAGCGCCACAACAATGGCGATAACGCTGATGATACGGCAGTCAATGCCGGATTCAGAGGCTCTAGATCCGGTAAGAAGAAAAAGCCATTCAAAAGAAGTACTCCGGGCCCGTCCAGTTTGGATCGCATACTTGATCGCTCGTGTCAAATCCACGGCACCCCCGATAAGCCAGCCAATTAGACCAACAGAGAATGATGGGTGTTCAAGCAGCCCGGCAAGTTGAATGCCGAAAACAAGGACAAGGGGTTGCACAGTGATGACGAGGAGGAGCCCCGGCCACCGAACACGGGAGGACAGAAGAGGTTCCCCCCACAAGTGAAGACAGTGAACATGATATACGCAACCCACATTCCCAATAGGGAACGGAAGCGTGCAGTAAGGGACGTCTATGCGATAGAGCCCATCGCCCCAAAGTTCAACCCATGGTCCTCCTGTCCGATCACCTTCGATCGCAGGGACCACCCCACTAGTATCCGTCATGGCGGGTCCGTCGCATTGGTCCTAGACCCCATCATTGACGGATTTCACCTCACTCGAGTCCTTATGGATGGCGGCAGCAGCCTAAACCTGCTCTATCAGGATACAGTGCATGAAATGGGTATAGATCCCTTGAGGATCAAACCCACCAAAACCACCTTTAAGGGCGTCATCCTAGGTGTAAAGGCCCATTACACGGGCTCAATCACACTGGAAGTGGTCTTCGGATATCCGGACAACTTCCGAAGCGAGGAGTTAATCTTCGATATCATCCTGTTCCGCAGTGGTTATCACGCACTGCTCAGGCGAACCGCATTTGCAAAATTCAATGCGGTACCGTGTTACGCATACCTCAAGCTCAAGATGCCAGGACCTAGGGGGTCATAACAGTCAATGGAAACACAGAACGCTCGCTCCGCACAGAAGAGCACACTGCGGCCCTCGCAGCAGAAGCACAAAGCAGCCTTTTAAGGCAAACTGTCAATTCGGCGATACAGCCCCCGGACACCGTTAAGCGAGTCCGAAGTAACCTGCAACAGGATCGCCTGGCATGTTCAGAGCTCGCCTAGCAATTCGGCAACCGTCCCAGTCCCAGTCAAGCGACGAAATCCGTGCCGCGCGCACATAATTACGCACTAAAAATACCACGGGCATAGGCGGGGGCACGATCAGGGCACGTCCCGCAATGCGGCTTAACCGCCCTAGGGGCTACATACCTTTATCATTTTTTCTCTTTCAGGACCTTACTCTCTGGAAGCCCTTTCCGGCAGTATGACTGCCGGACACATTACGGGAAGGAACAACCAAGGAGGCAAGAAGCTAAGATGTACAAGGGAACCCCCAGGTGGTCTCTAATAACAATCGATATACCCGCTTTTTACTACCCATACGCAGCTTGCCCTTGGATAGGACATGTCAAATAGTCCTATTTTTTGCTTATTGCACTACTTGTATCAGTACAGTTTGACATATTATTTACATAACAATGCATAGCATTAGCCTATTATTGCATTATCCATCCCTTTTTCTTATATGTTCATTTACGACAACTTGCACCCGTACATTCTCGTACGATCAGTATGCCAGGGGCTTTCATTTACCCCATAATACGGCGTGAGAAGTCCGAACACTTTCGACAGGGGGGCACCCCGAACTTATAGCATTATATGCATCAGCTCTGAATCATGTCTTGGGTCAATAGTTGGGTTTGCTCAGCTCCCATGTTTTGGTACCTTACGTTCCGCTTTATCGGCTAAGGTAGCGCTGGGAGAACTACTGTGATTGTGTCCCGGTTCTTCCGGACGAGCACCTCAGTAGAGAAAGCCGAAAACTGACTATCATGATAAGGCGAGAGTTGGTCGCTGTTCGAGAGGTCTCCAAGTCCTTAAAGACTTTTTCCACTTCGGGCGAGGAGTCGGCCTTGCCCGACTTAGGCATATATGGCGCCCAAAATTCGTCCTTCCGAATACTAGGGGCTTCGCCAAAATTTAAAATTGTAGACTTCTATGGCTAAGTGAGAGTGATAAAGCCTTATAGTCTGATTTCCTGGTTCGTTGTGCTGAACACCTCCCTCGAAGGACCCAAAATTGGGATAAAGAGTGCTCAGGTTTATCCCGAACACCCCGGTACTAGTTACATGGGGGCAGAAGTCGACGACTGTCCAACTCTCAGTTTTTATAAACGGCCGCACAGAAGGTAATATTTTAAATTCAAAAAGCGTTGCATAGCGCAAATGAACTCATTTCACATTACAGGATCACATGAGCATGTTCATTCAAAAATTACATCTCTAGCACATTCCTCCGCCACAAGGCGGGAACCCTTCAGGACACTGTCATAATACATTTCGGGGCAGCGATGCTCCTTGCCCTCCGGTGGCCCCTCCTTCACCAGCTTTACGGTGTCCAGCTTCGCCCAGTGCACCTTCGCCCAGGCAAAAGCCATGCATGCACCCTCGATGCAGACGGACCGCTTTATGACTTCAAGCCGTGGGCAGGCATCCACAAGCCGCCTCACCAGACCGAAGTACCTGCTAGACAGGGGATCGCCAGGCCACATCCGGACTATAAGACCCTTCATGGCCTGTTCGGCCGCTTTGTGAAGCTTGACCAGTTGCTTCAGCTGGTCGCTCAAGGGCATTGGGTGTTCGGTCCCAGTATACTGAGACCAGAACAACTTTTTCGTCGAGCTCCCCTCCTCAGCTCGGTAAAACTCCGCAGCATCCAGTACACTGCGGGGAAGATCTGTGAACGCTCCTAGAGAGCTCCGAACTCGGGTAAGTAAAAGGAAAGTTTCCTTCACATTCTTTCTTTGCATAATGAATGCCTTACCCGCTGCTATCTTCTTCACCGCATCAATCTCCTAGAGGGCCTTGTGGGCTTCAGCCTTGGCGATCCGTGCGCTTTCGAGCGCCTTTGCAAGCTCGGACTCTCGCGTCTTAGAGTCAAGCTCCAAGGACTCGTGTTTTTTGGCGAGAGCCTCGAGCTCTTGCTGCACCTCGCCTACCCGGGCTTCTTGCTTTTCCCGCTCAATGCGCTCCTTGGCCACTTTGTCTTCGGCCTCGGACAGCGCCTTCTTCAGGGTCGCCACCTCGGTTGTGGCCCCTGGAAAATTCATGATGATCCTATTACTTTACAACCGAATTTCTTTTTAATATATAGACAAGGTATTGCTTACCTTTGCTCTCCTCGAGCTGCCTCTTGGTAAGGCCGAGCTCTTCCTCGGACCGCTCAAGGTCCTGCTTCAGTGCAGCAACCTCCGCAGTACGTGTGGCAGCGGCCAGCAGTGAAGCCTGCATATGCACATAGACATATTTTGATTAGACTCCTGAGTCATTATTTGATCCTCTATTCGGCCCTTCTTCGCGAACGCCAAACAGAGCATCGGGGGCTATTGTCTATGCGGTAATATTTTCCTATATTTTGATTGCTTACCTCAAAGCCTGTTAGGGGGCTGGCACAAGCTTCGGTTAGTCCGTTTTTGGCAGACTGAACTTTCTCGATCACCGCACTCATGATAGTGTGGTGCTCTTCATCGATGGAAGCATCGCGAAGCGCTTCCAGCAAGTTGTCTGGTGCCTCTGGATGGACAGAGGCCACCGGCATGGGTGGCTTGCCCCTCTTAACGGGGGATCGCCTGCCGGAGTCCAGAACCACTGAAGGTTCCGGCGCAGTGTTCGGCTGGGGGCCGAACTTGGAGCCCGTGGGAGTCTTGCTCCCTTTGCGCCCAGGGTCCGGAAGGTCGCCTCGAGGCGCCCCCAGGACTACCTCCCATCGGCTCCGTGCCTTTTGAGACAACACCTCGACATTGTCCGTAGGGAAAGGGGTGGAGGCGGTCGGAAGTGAATCGCTATTCATATTCGACGAGTCCAAAGAACCGTCCGACGAAGATACGTCGAGATGGGCTCGGGACGGACTGCATAATCATATTCGGCGTAAGGAGAAGCAGTGCAATAAAACATACCATGAATTACTATGGTATCCGGATACTTACGACTTCACCAGGGGCTTGTCCCTGGGTAACCACTCGTCGCCGCTGTAGGCGGCCGTCGTGGAGCAGTCCGGAAGGAGGGTCCTTCCCTTCTTGGATCCTTCGGCCTCCCCAGTTGGGGCGGCCTTCCTTTTCTTGTCTCCCGGCTGGGGGGGAGAACTCTCCTCTTCCTCCTCCTTGTTTTCGTGGGAGGAGTGCACTTCGGAGTTATCGGACGATGAGTCCGATATAACCTTGTGCCAGAGACCCTTTCGGGTCCCCATGGCCTTCTTCACTAGCACCTCGTAAGGCGCCGGAACTAGCATCTCCGTTAGGAGAGAATCTGCAGGATCTTCAGGAAGGGGGCTGGGCAATCAATCTGCTCTGCTGTCTCCACCCAGCCCTGTTAATGGCATGGAAGCTTAGATCCCGCACATGATTAAACTGGGGCAAATAAACATCCTGTGAGATATTAAAAACTTATCGGATTGGCATGGCGCTTTGCGCTGAGTCTGTGGTCCTCGGTAAGGGGAGGAGGTACCTCGGCGCCCTTGAACAACACCTTCCAGACGTCCTTGTGCATCGTGTCGAAGAGCTCTCACAGCGTCTGGTGCTTGGCCGGGTCGAACTCCCACAAATTGAATACCCGTCGTTGACACGGGAGGATCTGGCGGAAGAGCATGACCTGGACCACGTTGACGAGCTTGATTTTCTTGCTCATCATGTTCTTGATGCAGGTCTGGAGTCCGGTCAGCTCTACGAGGGAACCCCAGGACAGGACCTTCTCTTTCCAGGAAGTGAGCCGCGTGGGGATTCCGGATCGAAATTCGGGGGCCGCCACCCAGTTGGTGTCGCACGGCTCGGTGATGTAGAACCTCCCCGATTGCCACCCCTTTATGGTCTCCACATAGGAGCCTTCGAGCCAGGTGACGTTAGGCATTTTGCCCACCATGGCGCCTCCGCACTCTGCTTGCTGGCCGACCACCACCTTTGGTTTAACATTGAAGGTCTTCAGCCACAGGCCGAAGTGGGGCCTGATGCGGAGGAAGGCCTCGCACACGACGATAAATGCCGAGATGTTGAGGATGAAATTGGGGGCCAGATCATGAAAATCCAGCCTGTAGTAGAACATGAGCCCGCGGACAAATGGGTGAAGGGGAAATCCCAGTCCACAGACAAAGTGGGTAAGGAAAACTACCCTCTCATGGGGTTCGGGCGTATGGATGATCTGCCCCGCATCTGGTAGCCGATGCGTGATGTCCGTGGCCAGATATTCGGCTTCTCGTAGCTTTGTGATGTTCTCCTCCGTGACGGAGGAGACCATCCATTTGCCTCCCGCTCCGGACATGCTTGGAGTGGCTTGAGGAGAAAGACGCGAACTTGGGCGTTGGAGCTCGAGTGTGCGAGAATGGATAAGCAAGGAGGAAGAAGGCGTGGGTAAAAAGGGTTAATCTTTGTCCCTTTATAAGGGCGGAAGAGGCGATGCGCCTCCCCACTTACCTGGTAAAATCGCTTATTCCCCGAACACCGTAATTGATGGCGCGGTTGAGTTACCCATACCTGTATTGATGAGAATCCCGTGATAAGGGGACACGTTCTCTGCTTCGACAAGACGTGTCAAGAAAACCGCCTCGTGATATGTGCAGTGCTGGTTGAGAAAACGGTTCGAATAATGACCGGGCCATGGCATGATGTCACGTTGCTAAACGTGTCAGCAGATTAGATTTGTGGAGATATTATTCTCTCTACCGTGGTATGTGGAACTTGTTTTGCAGAGCCGGACACTATCCTTGTGTTCAAAATCTTCTATGGAGTATTCGGAGGAAGAACCCGCATTGCAATGCCGAAGACAATTTGCGTGCCGGACTCATCGTCATTGAAGCCTGGTTCAGGGGCTACTGAGGGAGTCCTGGATTAGGGGGTCTCCGGACAGCCGGACTATATCCTTTGGCCGGACTGTTGGACTATGAAGATACAAGATTGAAGACTTCGTCTCATGTCCGGACGGGACTCTCCTTGGCGTGGAAGGCAAGCTTGGCACTACGGGTATGTAGATCTCCTCCCTTGTAACCGAGTCTGTGTAACCCTAGCCCCCTCCAGTGTCTATATAAACTGGAAGGTTTAGTCCGTAGAACAACAACAATCATACCATAGGCTAGCTTCTAGGGTTTAGCCTCTACGATCTCGTGGTAGATCAACTCTTGTAATACTCATATCATCAAGATCAATCAAGTAGGATGTAGGGTATTACCTCCATCAAGAGGGCCCGAACCTTGGTAAACATCGTGTCCCCCGCCTCTTGTTACCATCCGCCTTAGACGCACGGTTCGGGACCCCCTACCCAAGATCCGCCAGTTTTGACACCGACATACGGTTTTGGCCGTTGCTTCCTCCATTACCATTTGCATTCCTGGGGCCACTATGGTTGTGCGTAATCCCTCCATTGTGGTTGTGACCTCCATGGTTATGTTGAAGGGGTCCTCCCAAGTTTGGGGTAAAACGGGGTCTCTGCTGAGCTCCAGAATTATACTTCCTGTGTCCATACTTCCTCTTATGGTTGTCAATCTACTGCTGCTTCCCTTCAATCATGAGAGCTCTATCTACCAACTGTTGGTAGTTATTAAAAGTTGCAACAATCAACTGCATGCTCAGCTCATCATTCAGTCCTTCCAGAAACTTCTCATGTTTAGCTGCATCCGTAGCAACGTCATCTGGGGCATAACGTGCTAGCTTGCTAAAGTCATCCACATACTGGCCAATGGTGCGTCCTCCTTGGCGTAAGTTGCGAAACTCACGCTTCTTCATGGCCATAGCTCCTGCTGATACATGGGCAGTGCGAAAGGCCTGCTGAAACTGGTCCCATGTAACAGTGTTGATGGGATAGGTGACAGTGTAATTCTCCCACCATGCTGTTGCGGGTCCATCAAGCTGATGTGAGGCAAAACGCACTCTTTCTGCATCTGTGCATCCTGCAGTGGTCAACTCCCTTCCAATATTGCGGAGCCAATCATCTGCAACTATCGGCTCGGTGCTACTGGAGAACACCGGCGGATTCAGCCTTAGAAAACGGGCTAAGTGATCAACAGGTGGTGGTGGTGGGTTGTTGTTACTATTGTTGTTCCCCTGATTCTGATTCTAGACTAGTATCTGCATCAAAGCATTCTGCTACTGGATCAACTGGGTGAGCTCCGGTGGGAAAGCAAATCCATTGTCGCGTCTCGGAGGCATCTGATGGGTTTAGAAAAGATGAGAAAACCGATTAGAATGGGGTCTAGGGGGGAAAACACTACCCATATGCACATGAGACAAACACAATCATATCACTTCAATCAATTCAAACAAGGGCATACAATTGATCTAACTATCTTTACAAAAGTGCTCGGACTATACTATTTACATGGGCGAATACTACCACTATTATGGTAGTCGACTAGAAAAATTGATCGGTAGAAGACTCCATAATATCTGCTCCAGCTTCATCAACAAAGTCATCGTCGCTATCGTCGGGGTCCGAGTCGGTGTCGTCGATGATGATGTAGTTCTCCGGGCAGGTGGAATCATCATCTTCTCCTCCTGGCGCGGGGTCTCCCATGAATACTCCCAGCTTCCTTGTCAGGTCGTCATTCTTCTCCACTAGTACGACGATTTCCTCCTCAAAATCTTCGCGAGTAGCCTTGAGTTCTTCCTCCAGCTCCGTGATCCTTGTCATTGCCTTCTTCGGATCTATCATGCCTGCGCACATCTGATTGTCCTGGCGATGAATGTGCTGGTTTAACTCCTAGATGAAAGATGTAATAGATCTATCCTTCATGGCGTTGATCATCTCCCATTGATCATCTTGGCGCCCACAAATCTGGTAAATAGTATCCTTGAGATCCTTATGGTAAAATTCTCCAATGCATCCCATGGTGATGTGGGCGGCCATGCTCTTGCCTAGACTCCAGGTGGGTGCGTCAAAGGAAAACTCTATGGGCTCGGTGACTGGCATGAACGTCCTTCCTGGAACTTGAACTTGGATCATCTAGCGCTCCACTTCTGGTAGAGTAGCGTTGTAAGTCCCGGTGAAGCTTGGTATTCTGATGTTCAGGTACCTAGTGACTTCCTTCAAGTGTCGTCCAAAGGGGGTGTCTTCATCTGGTTGTGCAAACTTGTTCCTTGCATCCGCCATCCTAAAGAGTAAAAATGGAGAGGGGTCAGAAATGAGAAGAGAGTAGTGATCTAGGGTTTTTAGCGTAGTGGTTGTGTCCTACAGTCAGAGTGTGCTCTGATACCATCTTGTAGCGACCAAACCTCAAACAGTCTGATCACTGTGCATCAGTGTCATCCCTGGATCGGTAATGCTAACACGCACAGTACTTGAGGATTTATAACAGGGTAGCAGTCACACACTTATTACATCAAATGTCTCAAAAGAGAACATAAAACAATAAATATGGCTTAAGGCCATCTAAATCGATAACAGCGGAAGGCTTGGAAGATAAAGTGAGTCCATCAACTCCAACGGCATCACTGAGTGAAAGACAACGACCTATGGCTCCTTACTCGTCGTCTGAAAAGTCTGCAACATGATACATTGCAGCCCGAAACGGGTCAGCACATGGAATATGCTGGCAATGTAACACAAGAGAGTAATGAACAGAATAATTGCTATCACTACATGCATATATGGCTGGTGCAGGCTATATGGTTAATATGTTTCGCGAAAAGCCAATTTTTCGCTACAACAAAGGAATAAATTTTATTTAACTATCATGGTAGTTGTTAAGCATTGAGAAGGTTCCTCCAACTCAATCCCAATTAAACATCATCATTAACCCAATCAATTTAAATTAAGAGTGATGGGATCCACATGATAATCCAAGAACTAGATACTCAAGATGTCCATAACCGGGGACACGGCTAACCATGATTAGTTTATACACTCTGTAGAGGCTTGCGCACTTTTCCCCACAAGACTCAAATACATCCATGGTCGGAGATTTGAGACACAGTCTTTCTGAAGCATTAACTCTCTACTCTGGGTAGACTATACCACCTACAACCCACTACATCTGCTAGTCTACCTCTTCAAGAGCTTCACGCAACTTACTCAACTATGCTAGAGCCCATAATAGCTTGTGGATGCACACGGAAGTTTCTAGCATGAATAATCTTATGATCCCTTTGAGCTTGGGTGGCGGGCCGTAGGATGATCACACGGGTCCTCCGGGATATCCTAGGACAACACTGGGTACTCCAGGTGCCCACAAGCAATCCACCCAGATGTGTATTTAAGTTGCCACCTTAAGTTGAACCATTAATTAACAAACTCACCATTGTCATGGATACTCTCAAACCCAATCCACGTCGACGAGCATAACATAGCAAATATAAGCAACATAGAAGTAACTCCCATAGGTTTGATAATAAACAGGTGAATAGGTACTACCTCATCTACTTCCCAAAACCCACAATTTAATCAGATCCTAACCATGCAATTGTTTGAGGACTGATCTAATGCAATAAACCTGGGTAGTAAAGAGGTATGATCAAAGTGTTACTTGCCTTGTTGATGATCCGCAAAACCTAGAGACTCGTAGTAGCACGCTTCGCACTTCGGTTACTCCATCGCAACAAACAAGTATACAATAAGCACTCAACTAGAAGCACGGGTAAAACTCAAATAAGAAGATCTAACCTGAAAGTTCAACTTAAGAACTCCGGTTTGCAAAAAGGATCAAATCAAACGAAGCAACAAAACACAAACTGCGAAAGAAACAAGATCTGATTACTAATCTGAACTAAATTCAAATTTTACAGTTTCAAAATCTTGTTTAAGTTGGTTAAACAGAAAGAGGGCTTCGAGACGAAGATCTAGGCGTTTGAATCACCTGATTCCGATAAACAAGCAAAAAAGATATACTAAACAAAAATGGGATCAGAAATCGCAATCGAAATAATCGCGAAAAACCCAAGAAAAATAAAAACTGACGAACGGGCTAACGAACGAACGTTCGCTCTCTGTGACTAACGGGTGAATGGCGTTCGTCTAAACGAACGGACGGACGAACGTCCGCAAAATAAATAAACCGACGGAAAAACCGATCTAACGAATTTAAACCAGAAAATAAAAAAACCCGGGGTTTTAACCAAAGAAAACCGACCGGTCAACGACGGTCAACGACGACGAGATCCAGCGACGGGGGGAGGCGGAGGCGGCACGGCACGGCGCACGGGGCGGCGGCGGCGCGCTAGGGCGGCTGTGGCGCTAGGGTTTGGGGCGCGGGGTGGGCTGGGCGGCGGCGATGGGCTGCGGGGCAGGGAGGCGGCTTATAAGGAGGGGCCTGGGGAGGAGTCCAGGCCGGATACGGCCCGTAGGTCGGTTCCCTTTTTTTAAATAATTCCGATGCGCAAAAAAACGAAGAAAAAGAATACTAAACGGACTCCAAAAATCACGAAATAAATTTTCCCCGTCCTCTAAAAATCTACCGGACAAGGTGAACATTTATTTGGGCCTCTAATGCAATTTTGAAAAATGCATATTTTCCCTCATTCATATAAAATAGTGATAAAAACTCCGAATAAAATCTTATTTGATTAACATTAAATCTCCAATATTTCTTTTTTTTGGGGAAGTCATTTTATCCCCTCTCCTTTTATTTTCATAAAAGAAATATTTAAGAGAAAATAATTAAAGTCACACGATCCTCTTTTCAAAATTTAAGAAAACTCAAATATGAAAATAACGACATCCCCAACTCTCTCCGTGGGTCCTTGAGTTGCGTAGAATTTATAAGATCAAACCAAAATGCAATAAAATATGATATGCAGTGATGATCTAATGCATAACGTTCAAAATTGGAAATTTGGGATGTTACAACATATTTACAACAACAAGAGCAAACAGAGTTTGTAAAAGTTTTTCTTTATCACTTTCAGTTTATCAACTGAATTGTTTGAGGACAAGTAAAGGTTTAAGCTTGAGGGAGTTGATATGTCTTCGTCGTATCTACTTTTCCAAACACTTTTGCCCTTATTTTGGACTCTAACTTGCATGATTTGAATGGAACTAACCCGAACTGACGCTGTTTTCAGCAGAATTGCCATGGTGTTATTTTTGTGCAGAAATAAAAGTTCTCGGAATGACCTGAAAATCAATGGAGAATTATTTTGGAATATATAAAAAATATTGGAAGGAAGATCCATGTTAGGGGGCCCACCACTTGTCCACGAGGGTGGGGGCGCGCCCTACCCCCCTGGGCACGCCCCCTGCCTCGTGGGCCCCCTAACGCTCCACCGACCTCAACCTTGACTCCATATATTCACTTTCAGGGAGAAAAATCAAAGAGAAGGATTCATTGCGTTTTACGATAAGGAGTCGCTGCCAAACCCTAAACTCTCTCGGGAGGGCTGATCTGGAGTCCATTCGGGGCTCCGGAGAGGGGAATCCGTCGCCATCGTCATCATCAACCTTCCTCCATCACCAATTTCATGATAGTCACCGCCGTGTGTGAGTAATTCCATCATAGGCTTGTTGGACGGTGATGGGTTGGATGAGATTTATCATGTAATCGAGTTAGCTTTGTTAGGGTTTGATCCCTAGTATCCAGTATGTTCTGAGATTGATGTTGCTATAACTTTGCTATGCCTAATGCTTGTCACTAGGGCCCGAGTGCCATGATTTCAGATCTGAACCTATTATTTTTTCATCAATATATGAGAGTTCTTGATCCTATCTTGCAAGTCTATAGTCACCTACTATGTGTTATGATCCGGCAACCCCGAAGTGACAATAATCGGGACCATTCCCGGTGATGACCGTAGTTTGAGGAGTTCATGTATTCACTATGTGTTAATGCTTTGGTCCGGTACTCTATTAAAAGGAGGCGTTCATATCCCTTAATTTCCAATAGGACCCCGCTGCCATGGGAGGGTAGGACAAAAGATGTCATGCAAGTTCTTTTTCATAATCACGCATGACTATATTCGGAATACATGCCTACATTATATTGATGAACTGGAGCTAGTTCTGTGTCACCCTAGGTTATGACTATTACATGATCGATCGCATCTGGCATAATTTTCCATCACCGATCCAATACCTACGAGCTTTTCATATATTGTTCTTCACTTATTTACTTTCCCGTTGCTATTGTTACAATCACTACAAAAACCCAAAAATATTACTTTTGCTACCGTTACCTTTTGCCACCGTTACCACTACTATCATATTACTTTGCTACTAAATACCTTGCTGCAGATATTAAGTTTCCAGGTGTGGTTGAATTGACAACTCAGCTGCTAATACTTGAGAATATTCTTTGGCTCCCCTTGTGTCGAATCAATAAATTTGGGTTGAATACTCTACCCTCGAAAACTGTTGTGATCCCCTATACTTGTGGGTTATCATTATGCTTTAGAGATGGTTGCATTCACGTTAAATAGGGCACCATCGAAATCCGTTGAGACGACACCATATGAACTTTGGTTTGGCAAGAAAAACCAAATTGTCATTTCTTAAAGTTTGGGCTGCGATGCTTATGTGAAAAAGCTTCAACCGGATAAGCTCGAACCCAAATCGGAGAAATGTGTCTTCATAGGATACCCAAAGGAGACTGTTGGGTACACCTTCTATCACAGATACGAAGGCAAGATATTCGTTCCTAAGAATGGATCCTTTCTAGAGAAGGAGTTTCTCTCGAAAGAAGTGAGTGGGAGGAAAGTATAACTTGATGAGGTAATTGTACCTTCTCCCTTATTGGAAAGTAGTTCATCACAGAAATCAGCTCCAGTGATTCCTACACCAATTAGTGAGGAAGCTAATGATGATGATCATGAAACTTCTGATCAAGTTACTACCGAACCTCATAGGTCAACCGGAGTAAGATCCGCACCAGAGTGGTACGGTAATCCTGTTCTAGAAGTCATGCTACTTGACCATGACGAACCTACAAACTATGAGGAAGTGATGATGAGCCCTCATTCCGTGAAATGGCTTGAGGCCATGAAATATGAGATGGGATCCATGTATGAGAAAAAAGTGTGGACTTTGGTTGACTTGCCCGATGATCAACAAGCCATAGAGAATAAATGGATCTTCAAGAAGAAGACTGATGCTGACGGTAATTTACTGTCTACAAAGCTCGGCTTGTTGAGAAAGGTTTTCGAAGTTCAAGGAGTTGACTACGATGAGACCTTCTCACCCGTAGTGATGCTTAAGTCTGTCCGAATCATGTTAGCAATTGCCGCATTTTATGATTATGAAATTTGGCAAATGAATGTCAAAATTGCATTCCTTAATGGATATCTCAAAGAGGAGTTGTATATGATGTAACCAGAAGGTTTTGCGATCCTAGAGGTGCTAACAAAGTGTGCAAGCTCCAGCGATCCATTTATGGACTAGTGCAAGCCTCTCGGAGTTGGAATATATGCTTTGATAGTGTGATCAAAGCATATGGTTTATACAGACTTCTTGGATAAGCATGTATTTACAAGAAAGTGAGTAGGAGCTCCGTAGCATTCCTGATATTATATGTGGACGACATTTTGTTGATTGGAAATGATACTGAATTTTTGAATAACATAAAAGGATACTTGAATAAGAATTTTCTAATGAAAGACCTCAGTGAAGCTGCTTATATATTGGGCATCAAGATCTATAGAGATAGATCAAGACACTTAATTGGACTTTCACAGAGCACATACCTTGACAAAGTTTTGAAGAAGTTCAAAATGGATCAGTCAAAGAAAGGGTTCTTGCATGTGTTACAAGGTGTGAAGTTGATTCAGACTCAATGCCCGACCACTTTAGAAGATAGAGAGAAAATGAAAGTCATTCCCTATGCTCCAGCCATAGGTTCTATCATGTATGCAATGTTGTGTACCAGACATGATGTGTGCCTTGCTCTTAGTTTAGCAGGGAGGTACCGAAGTAATCCAGGAGTGGATCACTGGACAGCGGTCAAGAACATTCTGAAATACCTGAAAAGGACTAAGGATATGTTTCTCGTTTATGGAGGTGACAAAGAGCTCGTCATAAACGTTTACGTCGATGCAATATTTGACACTGATTCGGATGACTCTAAGTCACAAACCGGATACGTATTTTTATTGAATGGTGGCGTTGTTAGTTGGTGCGGTTCTAAGCAGAGCGTCGTGGCGGGATCTATATGTGAAGCGGAATACATAGCTGCTTTGGAAGCAGCAAATGAAGGAGTCTGGATGAAGGAGTTCATATCCAATCTGGGTGTAATACCTAGTACATCGGGTCCAATGAAAATCTTTTGTGACAATACTGGTGAAATTGCCTTGGCAAAGGAATCCAGATTTCACAACAGAACCAAGCACATCAAGAGATGCTTCAATTCCATCCACGATCAAGTCAAGGAGGGAGACACAGAGATTTGCAAGATACATACGGATCTGAATTTGCAGACCATTGACTAAGCCTCTCTCACGAGCAAAAGGTGATCAGCACCAAGACTCCATGGGTGTTAGAATCATTACTATGTAATCTAGATTATTGACTCTAGTGCAAGTGGGAGACTAAAGGAAATATGCCCTAGAGGCAATAATAAAGTTTTTATTTATATTTCCTTATATCATGATAAATGTTTATTATTCATGCTAGAATTGTATTAACCGAAAACTTAGTACATGTGTGAATACATAGACAAACAAAGTGTCCCTAGTATGCCTCTACTTGACTAGCTCGTTAATCAAAGATGGTTAAGTTTCCTAGCCATGGACATGTGTTATCATTTGATGAACAGGATCACATAATTAGAGAATGATGTGATGGACAAGACCCATCTGTTACCTTAGCACTATGATCATTTAGTTTATTGCTATTGCTTTCTTCATAACTTATACATGTTCCTATGACTATGAGATTATGCAACTCCCGAATACCGGAGGAACACTTAGTGTGCTATCAAACGTCCCAACGTAACTGGGTGATTATAAAGATGCTCTACAGGTGTATCTGATGGTGTTTGTTGAGTTGGCATAGATCGAGAATAGGATTTGTCACTCCGTGTTTCGGAGAGGTATCTCTGGGACCACTCGGTAATGCTCATCACTATAAGCCTTCCAAGCAAAGTGACTAATCAGTTAGTTGCGGGTGATGCATTACAAAACGAGTAAAGAGACTTGCCGGTAACGAGATTGAACTAGGTATGATGATACCGACGATCGAATCTCGGGCAAGTAACATACCGATGACAAAGGGAACAACGCATGTTGTTATGCAGTTTGACCGATAAAGATCATCGTAGAATATGTAGGAACCAATATGAGCATCCAGGTTCCGCTATTGTTTATTGACCGGAAATGTGTCTCGGTCATGTCTACATAGTTCTCGAACCCATAGGGTCCGCACGCTTAACGTTCGATGACGATTTGTATTATGAGTTATGTGATTTGATGTACCGAAAGTTGTTTGGAGTCCCGGATAAGATCACAGACATGACGAGGAGTCCCGAAATGGTCGAGACATAAAGATTGACATATTGGACCATGTTATTCGGACACCGTAAGTGTTTCGGATAGTTTCGATAAAACCGGAGTGCCGGAAGGGTTACCAGAACCCCCCGGGGAAGTGATGGGCCTTAGTGGGCTTTAGGGGAGAGAGAGAGGGCAGCGGCCAGGAGGTGGCGCCCCCCCTCCCAAGGGGAGTCCGAATAGGAGTAGGGGAAGGGGGCGCGGCCCCTCTTTCCCTCTCCCTCTCCCTCTCCTTCCTTCTTCTCCTACTTGGACTAGGAAAGGGGGGAGCCGATTCCTACTTGGAGTAGGACTCCCCCCTTGGGCGCACCCCCTAGGGCGGGTCGGCCTCCTCCTCCCCTCCTTTATATACGGGGGAGGGGGCACCCCATAGACACACAAGTTGATCTTTAGCCGTGTGCGGTGCCCCCCTCCATAGTTTTACACCTCGGTCATATTGTCGTAGTGCTTAGGTGAAGCGCTGCGTCGGTAACTTCATCATCACCGTCACCACGCCGTCGTGCTGACGAAACTCTCCCTCGGCCTCAACTGGATCACGAGTTCGAGGGACGTCACTGAGCTGAACGTGTGCAGATCGCAGAGGTGTCGTGCGTTCGGTACTTGATCGGTTGGATCGCGAAGATGTTCGACAACATCAACCACGTTACTAAACGCTTCCGCTTTCGGTCTACGAGGGTACGTAGACACACTCTCCCCTCTCGTTGCTATGCATCTCCTAGATAGATCTTGCGTGATTGTAGGTAAATTTTTTGAAATATTGTGTTCCCTAACAATATTTTCGTAGTGCTTAGGCGAAGCCCTGCGAGAATCACTTCACCATCACCATGTCGTCGTGTTGACGGAACTCATCTACTACCCCGATGTCTTGCTGGATCAAGAAGGCGAAGGACATCACCGAGCTGAACGTGTGCCGAACTCGGAGGTGCCGTACGTTCGGTACTTGATCGATCAGAGCTAGAAGAAGTTCGACTACATCAACCGCATTGTTAAACGCTTCCGCTTACGGTCATCGAGGGTACGTATACACACTCTCCCCCTCGTCGCTATGCATCTCCATGGATAGATCATTGCGTGTGCGTAGATTTTTTTTTGTTTTCCATGCAAGGTTTCCCAAGAGTGGCATTGTCGGTGTCAAAACCGGCGGATCTCGGGTAGGGGGTCCCGAACTGTGCGTCTAAGGCGGATGGTAACAGGAGGCAGGGGACACGATGTTTTACCCAGGTTCGGGCCCTCTTGATGGAGGTAAAACCCTACGTCCTGCTTGATTTATTCTTGATGATATGAGTATTACAAGAGTTGATCTACCACGAGATCGGAGAGGCTAAACCCTAGAAGCTAGCCTATGGTATGATTGTATGTTACCCTACGGACTAAAACCCTCCGGTTTATATAGACACCAGAGGGGGCTAGGGTTACACAAGGTCGGTTACAAAGGAGGAGATATACATATCCGTATTGCCTAGCTTGCCTTCCACGCCAAGTAGAGTCCCATCCGGACACGAGATGAAGTCTTCAATCTTGTATATTCATAGTCCAATAGTCCGGCCAAAGGATATAGTCCGGCTGTCCGGAGACCCCCTAATCCAGGACTCCCTCAGTAGCCCCTGAACCAGGCTTCAATGACGATGAGTTCGGCGCGCAGTGTTGTCTTCGGCATTGCAAGGCGGGTTCTTCTCCAATTTTCGAGTGTTCGTGAAGCAGTGTCCGGTCCCATAAATGTTCGGACCTCTTGGCTTCTATACCCAATAAGGGCTATCTCCCACGCGTTGAATGAATATGAGGCGCCAGGGCGTTTTTACATTCGCCCCCTAGCCAGACAAATAAATTGTCTATTAAAGGGATGGGGATTCTTAGATCCGATCCATACCATCCTCCCCCCAGCGAGAATCCATCAGAGCGTGTTTCGGAAGGATCCATTCCAGCATGGCCGACCTCCGCAGCTCCTCCTCCCGCCCCCGTAGCCCTAAGCCCGGTGATTAAGAGAGGTGTTCAGTCCCACACAGTCGATTGGTCGAACTGCAGACCAAGGGATTTCTCCCTTCGACGTATATGGTGCCCGTCCGAGCCGGGCTCGCCACCTACAATGGCAGGGAGCAAGCGAAGAGCTTCCCTGGCCCCTCTATGGGGGAGCGGGTATGCCTTGTCCCCTATCTATTGAGGGGACTCAGATTTCCAATTCATCCGTTCCTCCGCGGGCTCCTGGAGTTCTACGGCCTCCAATTACACAATTTTACCCCTGCCTCCATTCTACATATCGCCGACTATGTTGCTCTCTGCGAGTTGTTCCTGGGCTGCGAGGCTCACTTCGAGCTGTGGAAAAGGCTATTTTGCCTCGTCCCTCGCACACAGAGGGGATCACTTTATCAAGTGGGCGGAGCCGAAATATGGCGCATCGCTGGTACCGGATACCTGTCTGGTACCCTGAAGAAGTCGTCCGAAGACTGGCCTTCGGAATGGTTTTATATGGAGGATGTTCCCCTTCCGGACCCTGTTCGGCGGGGTCTTCCTGAGTTCAGCAATGCTCCTCTGAAGAAACGCCGAAGTTGGCGCCCACGGAGCCCCCTGGTGGAAGACAATGGAGAAGTCCTCTACCTGATGAACCGGATTAAAGCACTGGATTAATCAGGATTGCCAGTAATTGAAGTTATGTCGATTTGCATAATGCGGGGAGTGCAACCACTTCAATATCGTGGGCACCCCTTGTGGTGTTTTAACGGGGCGGATGATGCCACCCGCTGCGGGCGTAAGGGTCCGTAATATGCTACCGCTTTAGCAAAAATTATGTCTGAATTGTTCAAGGGAGAGGAAGAGGAGTTCATCCGCATCAAGCCACGGGACGGATTCTCCATATACAATCCTCCAAGCTGGGTAAGTTATATCTCCTTACTCCCATTTTTCCCGCATTATTTGTCGTAAGTATTCACCTTGCCACTTTGCGGCAGGAACTGCGAAAAGCCATAAAGGAGGTCAGCAGCCCTTCTCCACAACCAGAGGACCCTGACCGGGCCCTCGACTCCGGACTTGAAGAAGATCCGGTTATATTCGTGGAGCTGATAGACCGGCAGTTCTATCAGTTAAGTTGTGATGATGCCATGGTGGCCATTACGGCCGACTATCCCGGACTGCTTCCTGCATCGCACGTAAGAAAACCAAAAAATCCCAACTCCAAAAACTAGGATCCCCTTTTAGACACTTCACCTACCATATACATATGGCGTTTTTACAGGGAAGGCATTCGGGACGCCCTGCCGAATCCGCAGCAACTCGCCAACAAGAGGTACCGAGGCCGGGCAGGCCAAAAAGGAAGGCAGTCAGGACGGAGACGCCGGCGCAAAGGTATAGCAAAAACCCCGCTCCATGGTTGTCGTCTTTCTCAAAATGTAACGACGCCCGTGTTTCTTTAACAGAAAAAACGCTCGCCGGAATATGTCCGGCGATGTTACTAATCACGCTTCCACCAGTCGGGCGCCATGACCGGACATAGAGGCAGAAGCCGATATGGGGCGGGCGCCGGATAATCCCCCTACAGAGGATGCGGATAGATTGTCCGCTACAAACTCAGAAGTGGAAAGCGCCATGAATCATAGGCGTCGTCGGGCCGTACTCCGTGACGCTTGTTTCTCACCAGAGGCATTTGATGCCTTCAATTAGAGGCGTACCTCCGTGCTGCTCAAGATGGTATAGCCAGAGCCACGGATCAATATGTAAAGGATGTACGGGTAAGTAAATCTGATGATTTATATGTATCAGTAGCCCCTGAGACTTGAAATAGTTAGCAGAACTGATTTAAGGATCATCTTTATTGTGCAGGTTCTTACAGAGAAGAATACTAAGCTGTCACAAGAGCTAGAGGAATGCAAGGCCCAACTGCGGGCCGCTGTTGCCGCATTGCAGGAACCAAAAAAGTCACCCGCTGGTAACATTTACTTTAAAGAATGATGGTTACCATATAGTGTGTGGCGTGGCTGCAGATCTAACAATAGATGTTGCAGATGAATCCGAAGAAAATCCGGAGGACCAGCATGTCGTGCGACAGCTAGAGGCTGGCAAACGCGTGCTGACTGAGGTTAGGCGGGAGAAAAACAATCTCCAAGACGCTAATATCAAGCTGAGCGTGGAACTAAAAGACGTTCGAGCCCAGCTTGCAGACTCCGAGAAGGAGAATAAGCGGCTTCGGCGCGGCATTTTCAGTAAGTGCTTAAACGAATCCTTTTGAACGAGTTTGGCGAAGAAGCCAACTAACAGCGTTATGTCTGTAGGTATGCTGACGGGTCGTCCCGCGGAGGAAATGCCCGGGTCTGCGGGTGATCTTCTATCCGAGCTCTCACATCTACACGAACAAGTTTGGCAGGTGATGCAAGGTGTTGCCCAAGCCTTGTGGCCATCCGTCTCCCTGCCAGAGGGCGTTGTAGAGCTTACTGAGAAGCTCAAGGGAGCACGGCGGCGCTTCCGATTATGGAAGATATCGGCCTGCCGACAAGGTGCCAAAGAAGCCTGGGCCATGGTGAAGACACGGTATACCAAGGCTGACCCAAATCACATGGCCGAGGTCGGACCTATGGGGCCCGACGGAAAAGAGATCCCCGTTAGCTTAGTTTATGGGCAAGTAGAATTAGCCGCAAAGTATTCCCAGCAGGATTGTAGGCTAGACCGCCTGTTGGATGGTATAGAAGAGGAATTTAGTCAGTCTGCATGACTATGTAATTAAACTGACATGTATAATGCCTTCTAGCCGGATTGTAGATCATTTGTCTTGGCGGACCTTTTCACTTCAACCTCGGGACCCGATAGTCCGGAGTGTATCCGAATACCCGCTCAGTTATATAAGAACCGGGGTATGCGTGGATACCAGGCGTAGGGGTCATTAGTGCTTGAACGGACAAGTGACCAACTAGTTATGTTATATTACATGGGTAGTAAGAAACATCTTCCAGGGAGAATAGTTCCATTAAGGGTTCCTTTCCCTGGGTATGCATGCCCTAAAGTGCATGTCCGGACTGCGATAAGAAACGCAGGAAAAAAACATCTGGGGGCAGATATGGAAAATAAAAAATCATCTTTTGTTCACCGACCGAATATTCTCTTAAGAACGCTAGCTTTCGGCTTCTTCCAGTCTGAGGTACACATCCGGCTGACCCGGCAGTAACAATCGCAGAGGTGCTCCCCTTATGCCCTAGCCGAATTAATGGGAACGTAGGGCATAAATACAAGAGCCAGGCAACCCAGCTTGGCCAAAACTTAAGTCATATCGATGCATATAATGGCGAAAAAAGGTACATGCGGAAGTATAACACATGTGCGGGGCATGAGGCCCAGATAAATAATTAAGCTTCTGTGAAAGAAGCCCCCAGGTATGATGAGCGCGGCTAGCGCATCTATAATGTGCAAGCGAGGCACAAGTTGGCCCTTGAAGGCCTAGAGAAAAAATAAAAGAAAGAAAGAAAAACAAGACAGATAATGTATATGCAAAAAATGGTAAGAGGAAGGGGACAAACATAGAGTCCGGCGCTAGGCGTAGAATCTTTGGAGCCTGGCCGCGTTCCATGGGTTCGGCTCGAGTCGATTAGTCGATGCATCCCGCAGTCGGTACGCTCCACCGGTCAGAACTTGGTCGATAATGAAGGGACCTTCCCATTTGGGCTCGAGCTTGTTCTTTTTCTTATCCGGCAGGCGTAGAACTAGTTCGCCAACGTTATAAGTTTTGGCCCGTACTTCTCTGCTTTGGTACCTGCGAGCCTGTTGCTGATAAAATGCGGAACGGGCTTTTGCTACGTCGTGCTCCTCCTCCAGGGTGTCCAGACTGTCCTGTCGATCGAGCTCGGCTTCTCTTTCTTCGTACATGCACACCCGAGGTGAGTCATGAATTATGTCACAGGGCAAGACTGCCTCTGTGCTGTACACCATAAAGAAGGGTGTATATCCGGTACTACGATTCGGCGTGGTCTGCAGCCCCCAGAGTACGGAGTCGAGCTCCTCTACCCAGTGCGTGTTAGACTCCGTTAAGGAACACACTAATCTGGGTTTAATGCCGCTCATTATAAGACCGTTTGCTCGCTCAACTTGGTCGTTGGTTTGTGGGTGATAGACTGAAGCATAATCGAGCTTGATGCCCATTTTGCTGCACCAGAGTTTTACCTCATCGGCAGTGAAGTCCGTGCCGTTGTCAGTGATGATGCTGTGGGGGACCCCATAACGGTGTACGACCCCGGATATGAAGTCTATAACTGGTCCGGATTCGGCTATTTTAACAGGTTTGGCCTCTATCCATTTGGTGAATTTATCCACCATGACCAGTAAGTATTTTTTCTTGAGGGTTCCCCCTTTAAGGGGTCCAACCATGTCAAGCCCCCAGACCGCGAAGGGCCACGTAATGGGGATTGTTTGGAGGGCGGTGGGTGGCATGTGGCTTTGATTTGCAAAGAACTGGCAACCGGCGTAACGTTGGACCAAGTCCTGTGCATCTGCCCGGGCCGTTGGCCAATAGAATCCTGTACGGAAGGCCTTGCTTACAAGAGCCCGGGCTGCGGCGTGGTGACCGCTGAGTCCGGCGTGGATTTCTGCCAAAAGGTTCCGCCCTTCCTCTTCGGAGATGCACCTTTGAAGGACTCCGGTAGTGCTTTTTTTATACAGTTCTCCCTCATGGACCCTGTAGGCCTTAGATCGCCGCACTATGCAGCGTGCCTCATTTTGGTCCTCCGGAAGTTCCTGCCTAGTTAGGTAGGCCAGGAATGGTTCTGTCCACGGGGCTATGATGGCCATTATTACATGGGCTGAAGGTGTTATTTCGGTGGCGGAGCCTCCGATTGTGTCAGAGTGTTCGGTATCGGGCATTTTGGCCGGGTCCGGACTATTGTTACCGGTGTCCCCTTCCCATACTACGGATGGCTTGAACAACCTCTCCAGAAATATGTTGGGGGGACCGCATCGCGTTTTGCACCGATGCGGGCGAGGATATCCGCCGCCTGATTGTTTTCCCGAGCCACATGGTGAAATTCGAGCCCCTCGAACCGATCTGACATTTTTAGGACGGCGTTTCGGTAGGCCGCCATTTTTGGATCCTTGGCGTCAAAGTCTCCATTTATTTGGGATATTGCGAGGTTTGAATCCCCACGCACCTCCAGGCGTTGAATGCCCATGGAGACTGCCATCCGAAGACCATGCAACAGAGCTTCGTATTCGGCTGCGTTGTTGGAGTCTGTATACAATATTTGCAGTACATACTGAACGGTATCTTCGGTTGGGGATGTCAGGATGATACCAGCCCCTAGACCAGCCAGCATTTTAGAACCGTCGAAGTGCATGATCCAATTGGAGTATGCGCCGTACTCTTTAGGGAGTTCGGCCTCTGTCCATTCGGCGACAAAGTCGGCCAATACTTGCGACGTAATGGCTCGTCGAGGTTTGTATGTTATGTCGAACGGGAGGAGCTCAATGGCCCATTTAGCAATCCGGCCCGTAGCGTCGCGGTTGTTTATAATATCATTAAGTGGCACTTCCGAGGCTACTGTAATCGAACACTCTTGAAAGTAGTGTCGCAGCTTCCGAGATGCCATGAATACCGCATAGGCTATCTTTTGATAATGTGAGTACCGTGATTTGCATGGAGTGAGGACAGTGGATACATAGTATACCGGCTTTTGAAGAGGGAATTTATGTCCGTCAGCTTCTCGTTCGACGATGAGCACTGCGCTTACAACTTGATGAGTTGTCGCAATGTACAACAGCATTGGTTCGCCGATGTTTGGCGTGGCCAGGATTGGGTTGGTTGCCAAAATGGCCTTTATTTCTTCCAATCCGACTGTGGCAGCGTCCGTCCACTCGAAGTGTTCGGTGCACCGAAGGAGGCGATAAAAGGGGTAAAGCCTTTTCTCCTAAGCGGGAGATAAAGCGGCTTAGAGCCGCCACGCATCCAGTTAACTTCTGGATTTGTTTGAGGTCTGTTGGGGCAGCCAACTGTGATAAAGCTCGGATTTTGGCCGGATTAGCTTCAATACCTCTACTGGAGACGATGAAACCCAGGAGCTTTCCGGCTGGTACATCGAAAACGCATTTTTCCGGATTGAGCTTGATGTCGTATGTTCGGAGGTTGTCGAATGTGAGCCTCAAGTCGTCTATCAAAGAGTCGACGTGTTTGGTTTTGACGACCACATCGTCTACGTATGCCTCTACTGTTTTGCCGATTTGTTTCTCCAGACATGTCTGAATCATGCGCTGATATGTTGCGCCGACGTTTTTTAGCCCAAAAGGCATTGTGTTGAAACAGAAGGGACCGTATGGTGTGATGAATGCCGTTGCGGCTTGGTCGGACTCCGCCATCTTGATTTGGTGGTAACCGGAGTATGTGTCGAGGAAACACAATGACTCGTGTCCTGCGGTAGCATCAATAATTTGATCGATGCGGGGGAGGGGAAGGGATCCTTTGGGCAAGCTTTATTGAGGTCCTTGAAATCGACACAAAGGCGCCAGGATTTATCCTTCTTTGGTACCATCACCAGGTTTGCTAGCCAGTCCGGGTGTTTTATTTCTCTGATGAATCCGGTCTCCAATAACTTGTCTAGTTCCTCTCCCATGGCCTGTCTCTTAGGTTCGAAGAAACGCCGAAGAGCTTGCTTAACCAGCTTGAATCCCTTTAGGATATTGAGACTATGCTCGGCCAGCCTGTGTGGGATTCCTGGCATGTCTGAGGGATGCCAGGCGAATATATCCCAATTCTCGCGCAGGAACTCGCGTAGTGCGGCATCCACGGAGGGGTTTAACTGTGCCCCGATGGAGGCTGTTTTTGTAGGGTCCGTTGGGTGGACTTGGAATTTGACTATTTCATCCACTGGTTTAAAAGAGGTGGACTTGGATCTCTTATCGAGGATCACGTCATCCCTGTCCACTGTGGAGCGTAGCGTGGTTAATTCCTCGGCCGAGAGGGCTTCGGATAATGCCTTGAGGGCCAGTGCGGCTGTTTTGTTTTCGACGCGGAGTGCTATGTCCGGATCACTGGCGAGGGTGATGATTCCGTTGGGCCCGGGCATTTTGAGCTTCATGTACCCATAATGGGGTACGGCTTAGAAGATCGTGAACGCCTCACGTCCTAAAAGGGCGTGGTATCCACTACTGAACTAGGCCACTTGAAATGTAATTTCTTCGGACCTATAGTTCTCTGGCGTACCGAATACCACATCTAGTGTGATTTTCCCAACGCATCGTGCCTCCCGACTGGGTATGATTCCCCTGAAGGTTGTGCTACTTTGCTCAATGCGGTTCCAGTCTATTTCCACTTTTTGAAGAGTTTCCTCATAGATGAGGTTTAATCCGCTGCCGCCGTCCATGAGTACTTTGGTGAGTCGAAAGCCGTCCACAATTGGACTGAGGACCAGTGCGGCTGGTGCTCAGGCTGTTCAGAATTTAGGTTCGTCACTGGCATTGAAGGTAATAGCCGTGTCACTCCATGGATTTGTTGCTGCTACGTGGCAGATTTCGGCCATGCTGCGGAGTGTTCGCTTGCGCCTATTATTTGACGTGAAGGTCTCAAAGACTGTTAACACCGTATTGTTATCCACGGGATGGTGCTCTGTGGCATTTGGGATAAGAAGATCCTCACCACTTTTGGCCACCTGCCGGAGTATCCAACATGCTCTAAGGCCGTGCGTTGGTATTGTATCCGTTGTACTATGAATTTTGCAGGGTCCGTTAAGCCATCCCTCCAGTACAGTTCCATGCCCTGTAGAGGGTTTTTGTTTCTTTGCAACTATCTCGGGTGTCTTATGATAGTGCACCCTTTTACTTCGGACTGGGTGTATATTCGGAGCCGTATTATCCCAAAATTTCGTTTCGGTTTTCCAGGCGCTTTCCATCGCCCAGTACTTTCGTACTATGGACGCCAAGTCAGCAAAGCGTGATATGTCACGGCGACTTAAGGCGTTAATGATTCCCTTGTCCATGCAATTATTGCAGAAAAGTGAGATTGCATCTTCCTCGCGACAGTCCTTAACCTTGTTCATCACAAGGAGGAATCTGGCCCAATAATGATGTACTATTTCATGGGGCTCTTGCCTGATGTGGGAAAGATCGTTTATGTCTGGGTGGGTGGGTGGATTTGAGTCCGAACCCCTACCCGATCTGAGACCAGGGGCCGAGGAGTTTCCAATCTTGGAAGTTCGGGTTTCGGAGTGCTGCCCGATAAGTCTGGCCCACTGCCTGATTCTAGGTTCAGGGCTTGGGTGATGTCCTCCCATAAGCGGGTATCCGGCTCGTAGAGCTCAGGAATCCGGACATAGTTAGTCCTCAAAATAGAGGAAGAGTTGATGCATTGTTCCTCCACCACCGCAATGTGATGGGTGAACGATGGAGAGTTAATCTCCCTTTTGATTGGGTTTAAGCCCAATCCGATCATAGTCTGTAGCGACTCCCAAGGCGGCGATGCAATCAAAGAGTTGGTTTAGGGAAAAGAGCTCCATTGGTCCATCTGCTCGGCGAATTCCGAGCCGATGTGGAGGCTGTTTTTGATGACCCGAGAAGTCATCATCGGTGCAGTGGCCGAACAGGCAGTCATGGCAAAACTACCTAGCCGGAGAGTTTGGCCGACAGCCAGAGCTCCCCGGGAGGTAATGTTGTTTTAAACAACGAGATGAGGCATCCTTCCTTATGGCGACGTCACAGAGGAACTCTCAATGAAAGCACCAATGTCGGTGTCAAAACAGGCGGATCTCGGGTAGGGGGTCCCGAACTGTGCGTCTAAGGCAGATGGTAACAGGAGGCAGGGGACACGATGTTTTACCCAGGTTTGGGCCCTCTTGATGGAGGTAAAACCCTACGTCCTGCTTGATTTATTCTTGATGATATGAGTATTACAAGAGTTGATCTACCACAAGATCGGAGAGGCTAAACCCTAGAAGCTAGCCTATGGTATGATTGTATGTTACCCTACGGAATAAAACCCTCCGGTTTATATAGACACCAGAGGGGGCTAGGGTTACACAAGGTCGGTTACAAAGGAGGAGATATGCATATCCGTATTGCCTAGCTTGCCTTCCGCGCCAAGTAGAGTCCCATCCGGACACGAGACGAAGTCTTCAATCTTGTATCTTCATAGTCCAACAGTCCGGCCAAAGGATAAGTCTGGCTGTCCGGAGACCCCCTAATCCAGGACTCCCTCAGGCATCATGAGCCAGGTCTATGCGTAGATGATATGCACGAGTAGAACACAAAGAGTTGTGGGCAGTGTTAGTTATACTGCTTACCACCAAGAGGGGGAGAGTGAGCTAGGTCCATGCAACGTCTTATTTTGATTTGGCGGTATTGTGGGATGAAGCGGCCCGGACCAACCTTACATGTCCACGCACATGAGACCGGTTCCACCGACTGACATGCAACTAGTTTTGCATAAAGGTGGCTGGCGGGTGTCTGTTTCTCCTACTTTATTTGAATTGAATTTGACTGCGGCCGGTCCTTGAAGAAGGTTAAAACAGCAAACTTGACGAAACACCGTTGTGGTTTTATGCGTAGGTAAGAACGGTTCTTACTAGAAGCCCATAGCAGCCACGTAAAACTTGCAACAACAAAGTAGAGGATGTCTAACTTGTTTTCAGGGAATGTTGTGATGTGATATGGTCAATACATGATGTGATAAACGTTATTGTATGAGATGATCATGTTTTGTAAGATATCTGACAACCGGCAGGAGCCTTATGGTTGTCTCTTTATTGTATGAGATGCATACGCCATGTAATTGCTTTATTTTATCGCTATGAGTTAGCAATAGTTGTAGAAGCAATAGTTGGCGAGACGACCACGACGCTACGATGGAGATCAAGGTGTCAAGCTGGTGACGATGGATATCATGACGATGCTTTGGAGATGGAGATCAAAAGCACGAGATGATGATGGCCATATCATGTCACATATTTTGATTGCATGTGATGTTTATCTTTTATGCATCTTATTTTGCTTAGTATGGCGGTAGCATTATAAGATGATCCCTTCACTAAATTTCAAGATAAAAGTGTTCTCCCCGAGTATGCACCGTTGCGAAAGTTCATCGTTTTGAGACACCACGTGATGATCGGGTGTGATAGACTCTACGTTCACATACAACGGGTGTAAGCCAGATTTACACACACGGAATACTTGGGTTAAACTTGACGATCCTAGAATGTACAGACATGGCCTCAGAACACTGGAGACCGAAAGGTCAAACATGAATCATATAGTAGATATGATCAACATAGAGATGTTCGCCATTGATGACTACCCCATCTCATGTGATGATCAGACATGGGTTAGTTGATTTGGATCATGTATCACTTAAATAACTTGAGGGATGTTAATTTAAGTGGGAGTGCATTAGTAATTTGAAATTGAACTTAAATTTATCATGAACTTAGTCTTAATAGTTTTTGCATATCTATATTGTAGATCAATACCTCGCGATTTAACTCCCTTATTATTTTGATATGTTCCTAAAGAAAACTAAGTTGAAAGATGATAGTAGTAATGATGCGGACTGGGTCCGTGATCTGAAGATTATCCTCATTGCTGCACAGAAGAATTTAAGTGATACTTCAGGGGTGCCAGTTCTCAATTTTGTCTACTTTTAGTCATCTAATGACAAAGGGGGGATTTGAGTTAGTTTTTAAGCGGGGTCTTGCCTGGGATGTTTTTGCTTAAGTTACAACTCTCGTTCTTCTGTGGTGTTTATTTGTGTTGAGTTGTAATCTTAAGTCCATTGGTGGTCTGACGCTTTTGAACTGCCTTACATGCATGCTTTACCATAAATATTATATTTATGCATGCATGCCGAATTTCATCACACATCATTTCTTTATCGTGCATCGCAATTTCTTCATATCATATGATTAGTGCATGATTGGATTCCAAGATATAGGGGGATATCTCCACAAATTCATCCTGCCATGTGCATTTGCAATTCAAAGCAAATTCATCAATATGCACATCTTCAGGTGTAGTTCCTCTATGTCATGTAATCGAATCTTCATACACTATACTTACACTTCCCACTATTTAGCCTCGTTAAAAACTAAACCAATTTGTCATCAATCGCCAAAAAGGGGGAGATTGTAAGTGCATCTAGTGCCCCTTAGTGGTTTTGAAGTATTGAAGACAAATGGGAAGGGACTAATCTATTTGTGAGTGTACACATGAGTTATAGTCCATGAAGATTTGGTTTAACCGATGAAAGATGACCCCTAAAATGTATTGCTTCAAGTGAAGAATTTTGAGCGTCCTTTGAAGAAACTGATGTGAAGAATTGGAAGCTTGAAGACTTTGTTTTTCGTAGTTTCTTTCTTCTTATTTTGAGTCATAGGAAACACCGAATTGTTAAAGGGAGTTTAGGTAATACATTGACGTATTTCCGAAGTGATGTTCAATACCTACAACTACCTATTTCTTCGAGTTGAAGACTTTGGAAATCTCCTGCGGTGCAGTCGAGTTCATCAACGACAAAGACGAAGTCTTCTGGTCATTGACGAAATTGGTCTACCTGAGGAGTTACGATTTCGCTAGTGCGATCTGCCTACCGTGAGGAAATTGAGAGCCCCAACGAATTTGAGAGTTCAAATTTCCAACTATTGTTGTGCAAGTGCCTGTTGTCGAGTGGATCCTTATCCTGACAACGGTCTTGTCCGAAGGGGGCATTTATGACAATTCATGTCAGGTTGCCCCTGGCTATAAATAGCCGCCCCCACAACCATTTGTTGGTTGGCTGCTCCAAGAGAGAGATTTACACTCGTCGTTTGAGAGCAGCCCATCCTCTGATGACTTTGTGAAAACCCAAGTGAGGAAAAACCCAACCAGAGTCAAAGTGATTGAACATCACTAAAAAGATTGATCTGTGTGATCTGACGCATGTTACCTTTGAAGACTATCATTCTTCCAGATGGTTAGGCGTCATGTTTTGAGCATCCAAGAGTCACTGGGGATTGCCGGTGAACAAGTTTGTGAAGGTTTTGGAAGACGACCTTGAAGACTTACCATGAATGATTGAGCGAGGTCTACAGTGACCTTAGCTCAAGGAGAATGCGGTGAAGACTAAGTGTCTTCTGGGTTAAATCTCAAGCCGCTCCAACCAGACGTCCAGTTGATGCAGCAACTGGAACTGGTCTACCAAATCATCGTGTCATCATCGAGCCAACCTGGTTTCAAATCCTCAACCCTTTTCTTTCAGTATTTTCGCTGGTGAAGAATTTGTGATCTACATTCTGAAGAATTTGACCGAAGACTTTCATCTTGATGCCCTTCATTTCTCCAGTTCATCTCATGTATGCCTGAATGCCTATATGATTGCATGTTTTTCACCTGCATCTATCTTGTATGCATGTTGATTTAGTTTTGCCTCTATTTATATCTCTTCACACTTGTGTTCGTCAAATTCATCAGAGTTTGACGAATTTCTAAAAATCCCCCATTCACCCCCAGGAGATGACTTGCGCTTTCAAACCTTCGTACCATGAAAAATCGTATTGAATCTCCAGGGTTTTTGACCTCCGTAGATATGTACCTTTTGTAAAATCAAAAACATGTAGAAAGTAACAAGTGACATTTGGCACTAGATTAAAAGGTTAGTCTAAAAAATAATGTTAAATTCTATAAAAAGTATACAAAAGTGATATTACAATAGCATGAAACAATAAAAAATTATAGATACATTTGAGACGTATCAGCATCCCCAATCTTATTCACTTCTCGTCCTCGAGTATGTAGATGATAAACAAAGATATTTTTTGATGTGCAATGCTACCTAGCATAAGCTTTATCAAATGGTTTAGTGTGTTTGTGAACTCACAACAAAAGTAATTCAAGGCGATAATGTGTAATTGATAACAAGCAAGTAACATCAAAATGTGCAAACAAAATTACTCTTGCTTTCACTAATCACATCCAAACATCTTATAATAACACAACCTAGAGCATCATTCAAGTAACTAAATCCATGATGTGACCTTTTTAACTACTCGGCACTTTTCTTAATTTCCGAGCCACAAGCCTTGATCCTCACACTTAGATGGCAAATAGAATGACGATGGAGGTTATATAAGAAGAAGAAAACTAAGAAAGTCTCACACCAATGCAGCTGGTTGTTAGACAATGGAGAGACCTTACAATACATATTATTGCGAGGAGTAGGGATTGCCAATGAGGAACAAGTAAAGCCGACTCCTTCATTTGAAACATTTCTCTCACAACCCGAAAGATCATCGTCTCTGGCTCAGAAGAAAATGTGTCGAAACACAAAGAGATTTATCTCAACTCTAAATAGGGTAGGTTTTGGTTAAGCATCACAACAGACATAAGTCTCGGAATACTTATACCCCTCTTAATAGTGTGGTGGTCCTATGACTCAAAGAAGAAAAACTAAAGAAGTGGCTTCCCTCAACTAGACTAGTGTGTTCTCGAAATACTTATACCCCGTTGGTGATAGTGGTGGAGGGCTCTTTTACATCTTCATTCTATTCACCCCTCCTCTACTGAACTACCTCCCCTAGCCTCCAGATTTCTCCATTGTCAACACGTCCTATCTCACATCTGGCGTCCACTATCAACAAGATAGGCAAGGGACTCACCCCTTTGCCCCCTGATAGTCATAGGTAGCTACCACATCCTTCATGGCTAGTATTGGGTGTCCCTCATCATACTGGGGGAGCCGACGAGCTCTATTAGTGGTCATCTTTGGCGTTGTCCTCATCGTGGTTCTCCTTAGCGTCGATATTGTCTCTGCCATGGCCAGGGGTGCCCACATAAATAATCCCTCCTTGGTTTCTGTCAGATCGGATCTCCCTTCCCTCTCCTCATCTTTCCATGGAAGACGTGGTCATGGACCTGTCCGGCCTCCTGTTCTGCTTATTCTTTCATTTTGAGTCCAATAAAAGCCCGATTTCTCCTCCTGTCCTCTAGGGATCATATCCATAATCCTTTCCTCTATGTTGAGTTTCATTTTTGGGTGCTTTATCCTCTTCTCCCCGTTGTTCGAAACGGGTAGGTTCTGAGGTGATGCATGTTGTCATCCCCCTCTTATGCGGGGTCTCTTTTCTCCTTTGGTGGTATTTCTCACCAATTTTATGCATCAAAGGAAAGCCTTCCTCAAATAATGTTGAGCTTGGTTGGCTCTTGCTCTTCCTTTTTAACCTCCAGTCCGGAGGTCCGCTAGGTGTCTGGGGGTTCAACAACCATCAGATTTTGGTAGAGGCATTGCTCAACCAATGATTGGAGTTGTCAGCCCGGCCAAGGGCGTTCTTTTAATGCCGAAGCATGTGCACCAACATCATCTGTCACTTCTTTAGTCTCAACCTCTAGATCCGATGTTGTGAGATCAACTGGAGGTCCTTTCCCTAATGTTCCTCTTCACTTGCTAGTGGCAGCCGGTGTGCGAGCTCGGCCATGGCGACTCCTCCTTGGCGGCACTGAAGCGACATTTGGCGAGCGTGTGCTACCTCGTGTGTGGCATAGCATCCCCAGAAGACGTTATTCTTCGCATGATGTTTTTCTTGAGGACAACTTACCAGGTCATGCCCCAGGGTGATATCTCCTTTCTATTTCTCATTTTTGTATGCCCTGCTATATTCCCAATGTGTGTAATCTTTTGTGGGCCATGTTTGGACCACTACTTAGTAATGAAAGCATAATTTGCCTTTTTTTGGTGACAGTAGGTAGGGGTGGGGCCATATTGGTCAGATTTGGCTCATGAGTTCATCATAGATTTTGAGGAGGGGGGGGGTCATACCTCATGGTGGACCAAACCCTCTCAACACTTCACTATAGTGCTCTGTTGAGTGAATGCCTGTTGAGAAGCTTAGGTCATACATTTCCAGCTAATTAGAATACAACCATGAAGGTGGGGTTCGAATGCCATACAACTATTTATTCTGGTAAGTAGGATTGGAATGTAGTCCCTTTTTATTGGATCCGCCGCTCCGTTAAGTTAAATTCAAAGTAGGTGTGGACTCCTTCATTTGGGCTCTACTCTCCAATGGATTTATTTCATATTTGGCCTTCCTCTGACTATGTTTTTAAACTTGTCTCATCTTTAACTTGTTGGCCATGGCTTGTTGATTGACCTTTTGTTGAATTGGCTTAACTTTCATAATTCACTATGTTAGATGCCACCCTAGACTCTCGAGTAGAACTAATTATTCTCATGACACAATATTCAATTGTAGATGTTACTTTGAAAGAGAAGGACAAGACCAAGTTGTTGCTATTTGAACATAAATACAATATGGCAAACTGACCTGATTGTCAAACCTGGTTCTATTCTACTTAGCGGTGCAGACATTAAGTTCAGTACGCTAGTATGTTTTGGAGGTTTGTCCCTATTATGACATGGCTATGCGTGCCATTTCTCAGTGTCTTTTGAATTGCATGAACTAGAAAGCATAGGAAAGAAAATAACAATGGTTGAATGATGTAATGGTTTCCTACAGAGTTTGAACATTTACAAAGGGCGTTTTTGGATGACTTGGTAAAACAAATACATGCATCTTGAAGGAATAAGAGCATCTATAACTGGACTGTGAAAATTTAACCCTCTATACGTCTGCACACATGTCCCGACGTGTCCGATTCAAGCCTCATTTGCCCATGCATACAACCATTCCCTCGCGATTGGTAGGGATAGATAGAGAAAAATAAAAATAAAGTGATACTGGATGAGTCAAATCCTATAAGATGAATGCCCGGAACACCCGGCCGCCTCCATATATGCGCTAGATATACGAGGATTGACGGACACACATTTGAGCTAGATATATGAGGATTGACGGACACATATATGGGGAGTCCAGTCGGATGCCTTTTTTCTTTTTTCTTCTATTTGGACCGTCCATGCGGACATATAAGGGCAAAGTGGGGATCCGATTGCAAATGCTCTAGAGAGAGATAATACACGAAAAATGGATGGGAAAATGAGGTTTCGTCCGTTTTGTTCTCGGCACGTGAATTGTGCTGTGTAATTTGGCGTATGAATTGGAATCTTCCAAAGTCAGAACACGCTAGTCTAGTTAAGGGAAGCCGCTTCTTCAGTTTTTCTACTGTCAGCGTGAAGAGAGGTGGTGTGGTGGTGGGGGGCGGCGGATAGATCTTGACCGACGCCACACGGCCGGACGCCGACAAGCACCCTACAAATCAGGACACCACCACCTCCCTGCCGGAGTCGTCGGAGCTTCGCAGGGCAGGGCACCTCCCCGTTCTCACTCCACCATCACCACCCCCAGATCCCCTCTTCCTCGCTGCCGACACCCACCCACCAACGAACCAGCCACAGCGCCCCCGCGCGTCCGCGGCGGCGGTCACACCACAAGCCGCCGCCATGTCGCCTCCCTCCACCGCCCCGCCGCCGCCCTCCGCCCCGGCGGCCACCAAGCCGCGCCCGCGCCACCCCCTGGGGCTGGACTCCCTCGCCTCCACCAGCCGGCCCCTCTTCGCCGCGGCCCGCCGGTCCCCGGTCGCCACGCTCGCCTGCGCCATCGCCCTCCTCGCGCTCATCATGTACGGCGAGGACGCGCGCACCATCGCCGAGCTCTCCATCGACGACTACCTCTACCCGGACGCCGACATCTACAACGTCTCCGGCCTTCCCCCCATCGAGCTGCCCCCGCCCACCTGCGACCTCGCCCACGGCCGCTGGGTCTTCGACAACGAGTCCCTCCCCCTCTACCGGGAGAAAGAGTGCAACTTCCTCACCAAGCAGCTCACCTGCCTCGCCAACGGCCGCAACGACGATTTGTGGCAGTACTGGCAATGGCAGCCCAACAATTGCTCCCTCCCCACGTATGCTCGACTCTCGATCGCTTCGTTTCATTTTCCCTCTTGGTCAGATCTGCAACAAACACCTCCTTGAGATATTTCATGGCTGATCAATTAGATGGTTTGGTTGGTGAATCGTGGATGGATTCGATCAGGTTCGACGCCAGGAGGTTCATGGAGAGGATGAGGGGGAAGCGGCTCATGTTCGTGGGGGACTCGCTCAACAGGAACCAGTTTTACTCGCTGGTGTGCATGGTGCAGTCCATCTTGAGCAAGGGGAGGAAGAAGGTGGTCAAACGGGGATCAAACACCATCTTCCACGCCAAGGAGTACCGCGCCACGCTCGAGTTCTACTGGGCGCCATTCCTTGTCGAGTCCAACTCTGACGACCCCAATATCCACAGCATCGAGCACCGGATCATACGGCCCGAGAGGATCGAGGGACACGCCCAGTATTGGAGGGGTGTGGACTACCTCATCTTCGACACCTACATCTGGTGGATGAACACCGCCGACATCAAAGTTCGGTCAGTCAGTCCGCCGACCATCTCTGTAAACATTTTAACCACACTATTGTATCTGCTTGAACTGCATGCTAAAGGTAGCTCTTCTGTTTGAATTTCTGCAGGAGGCCAGATTCAAGGTCTTGGTCGGAGCACGACGAGGTGCCGAGGATCGAGGCATATGGCCGGGTGCTCAAAACGTGGTCGGACTGGCTGAATGAGAATGTCGATCCGGCGCGGACATCCGTCTTCTTCATGACAATTTCTCCTATTCACATCAGGTGATTAAAAGTTGCATTTGTGATGATTTTTTCCAGCCATATGAGTAATGGTGGTTCATTAAGGTCCCCGATAACTTGTTTAGGTCCTAGAGCAATTTTACGACAATGCAACAATCTTCATTGCTTTGGACTACTGTCTGTGCAATAGGACACCAAACCTAAGCTTAATAATTAAAAATGTTCGTTAAGTCCCAGTCGCGTTCTAGAGAAGCAAGCTACCCTCTTTCTAGTGTGAAGGTCACAATGTCATTGTCCATCACAAGATGTGGTCAAATGGAGCTCATCTGTTAGGTTTGCTCATGACCCACTAGGAACAGAACTGGCCTAATTTCTGGCTCTTATAGTGAGCATGGCAACTGGCAAGTCAATTTCACACTGGACCTTTGAAACCTCCGTACGGTGTTATACGCTTGGTATCGGCACTTAATATTTACTAGAATTTCCAAACCTTAGTAATGAACCAGATGGATTTGAAAGCTCAGTTTGAAATGTCTTGATGTACCTCTGGAGATTCACATGCTAACTGAAACCATTTAATAAAGGGAAAGAAACGCCCATAGTATGCCTTTAAAGATCTCTACAAATTTCTTTGTGGGCCCGGCTACCAAATAGAAGATTAAAAAGCATCATTTGGTACAACAACAAAAGGCGGACTGTTTCACATGGGTGTGTGGTACAGGGTGTGATGGAAGTGGGTGGCACCTTGTGCACCACAACAAAGCAATATGCATTACTAGGTTTTGACTTGTGAATACCCTCCAGAAAAGAAAAAAGGAGTTCCCTACTGTATCTGGATTGTCATCTCATTGTTTATTGATGTCTACACATGTAAGGTAAGGTGTGGTGTATGTCAAGCATGGATGAACTCACGTTGCAGCATTTTAGCTCTTGAAACAGCATTACACACAGTAACATGAGGCAATCATATCTCTCCTCGGTAACCTCCACCACCGTAGTAATCTCTTCTGGAACCAGCCATCACCGCGGACCTCTGGTGCTCCAGCTTAGGACAGTCAGCAATACGGTGCCCAAGGCCACCACATGACGCACATCCCTTTACACCACTCGCCTTTGCGATAGCCTCAGCATCCTCCAGTGGGTCAACTAGCTCAGCGAGCACTGGTGGTATTCTTTGCTTCGCTTCCTTGAGCAGATGCTTCAGGTCAAGAAGCGTAGTCTCTGTCTGGTTCTTGTTGATGAATGTAGTTGCTATTCCAGTTTTCCCACATCGGCCAGTTCGACCAATCCTGTGGACATAGTTCTCTATCTCGGCAGGCATATCATAGTTAATCACATGCTGGATATCAGGGAAATCAAGACCCTTTGAGGCAACATCAGTAGCTACCAAAACATCCTTCTTTCCATTCTTGAAGAACTCAATCGCACTCTGTCTTTCCTCCTGATCTTTTCCTCCATGGATTGCAACTGTTTCAACACCCTTTAGAAGAAGATACTCATGGATGTAGCCAACATCAGCTTTGTTTTCACAAAATATAAGAGCTGGGGGTGGAGTCTTTTGAAGGCACTCAAGGAGGTATATAATTCTGGCATCTTCCTTGACATACTCAACTTCTTGAATGACATCAAGATTTGCTGCTCCAGCTCTTCCAACATTGACAACAACTGGCTTCACAAGGGCGCTCATTGCAAAGTTCTGAATCTTCTTCGGCATAGTGGCAGAAAAAAGAAGGGTTTGCCTTGGTGCCTTGAAATTATCTTTTACCTTGAAATGGTTAAGAATCTCCCGAATGTCATCCTCAAACCCAAGATCAACAAGCCTATCAGCTTCATCTAATGTTACATACCTGTGCAAATCAAGAAAGCGCTATTAAGAAATTTGAAAACTGCATGCACTGCTTTTTAAAGGCACTGACAGGTTCTACTTGCATTTAAAAGAAGTGGTTATCTCCTAGGTAATTGGGGGGGGGGGGGGGGGGGGGGGGGGGGGTATGTGATATATCTCTTGGTACTGCAGCAGTGGGTCAACATCTAGGATCAGAATGGTTCTACCAAGCCAATCTATCTATTTTCCTACAGAGTTTGATTACTTACCAGTGATGGGGATTAGTTGTTTAATATATAACTTAGGCAAGTTTACATCTAAATTGCTGTCTATATAACAATGCCTATTGTAATCATTGGCATTAACTAAGAAGGACACTGAAATTGTCGTTATCTCATTTAAAATCTTTGTACCCAGTCTATGATAGCAATTTTTCATTTAGACTGATCTCGGATCTTGCTGGTGTTCGATAGGAGGGCCTGCAATATAACAATGCCTATTGTAAACTTTGGCATTAACCAAGAGGAAAAACAAAGTCTTAATCTAATCTGAATTATTTTCTACCCAGGCTATGGTCTCATATTCCTCCTACATCCCTCCCCATCAGCCGTATCTTCTGAAAGTCACCCCTACCTGACATATAAGTGTACATCCCATTCATTCGATAATTATAGACACGCCAACCGCGCTCTTAAGTTTTACCCATTAGAAATACACTCACTGGCCCACCCACACTAATGTATCCCGCGTTTTTCGTGAAGATCAGAAAAAGACAGTAAGTGTATTTTCATGAGCTTATTAGAAAACAGGGTTCTTTAGAAGCATATCCTGATGTTGCTTTCATATTACTCCATCCGTCTTGACACAAGGCTATGGTCAAGATATGAAAACACCACATTGATCAGAATATCCGATACATACCTGCAATTGTCAAGGTTCATCTTCTTTTTGGCGAGAAGATCCTTGAGCCGTCCAGGCGTGGCGACCACAATATGCACACCCTTCCTCACCACGTCGAGCTGCGTCCTCATGTCTACACCCCCAATGCAGAGCAGGAACCCAGCCTGCTTGAGGGGAGCGAGGAACATATCGATAACATCATATGTCTGCTTGGCCAGCTCCCGTGATGGGCAGATGATCATCCCGAAGGGCCCCTCCCCAGGCACAATTGGCATCAGCATCTCCTCCTGCAGCGCCACCATGATGAGCGGCAGCACGAACACCAGCGTCTTCCCAGAGCCGGTGAAGGCGATGCCGATCATGTCGCGCCCGGAGAGCGCGACGGGGAGCCCCTGCACCTGGATGGGCGTGGGCTGCACGATGCCCTTCTCCCGGAGCATGCGGGAGATGGGCTCGGGGAACCGGAAGGTCGCAGAAGTCACGGGCGGGCGGCGGGACCTCCTCGCCCTCGACGAGGATGCGCCACTTGCTGCGGAGCTCGTCGGCCTTCTCGCGCGGCATGCGGCGGAGACGCAACGGCGGCTTCCAGCCGGTGCGGAGCGGCTCGGTGTAGGTGATGTCCTTGGCGATCTCCCCCACGGGCTTGAGGGTTGTGCGGTAGGAGACCTCCTCGGCAATCTTCTGCTCCTCCTGTATCAACCGCTCGGTGGGGGTGATCTCCGGGGCGGTGCGCTTGCGCAGTGTGGACGTGACGAGGAGGCTGGGCTTGGCGGCGGGGGCGGAGTTGTTGGTCGGTGGGAGGGAGGGGACGGCGGGCTTGGGGAGGCGCTGGTGGCGGAAGCGATCAGCCTCCATGGCCCTGCGCTTGGCGACGGGGACGTACTCCTCGTAGTTGTCCTCGTCATCGGAGTTGGCAGCGGCGGCGGCAGCCATTGCTGGGGTTTAGAGGCAGGTGGGGGTTTTCGTGGGGGACGGGAGGGAGAGGTGGGTAGGTAAATCGATTAGATCCGGTCCGACCCTGGGAAGGAGACGGTTTCAGTTACCGACTCGGCTTGGAATTGAGTCGGTTGCTGTCCCCCAAGAGATTAAGCGCGGCCCACCACCAGACCCAACAGTGTCATGTTTTTTTTGTTAATATTTTTATTTTTCGTTTGTGCTAACCATTATCAGGTTTTGAATCATAGATAGATAGATCAGCATGATGATGGCACACACATTTCCTTATGCATCTCTCACTAACAAAAATTTCTCTTGTGATGCTCAGCCCAGATAAATGGGGAAACCCCCACGGGATCAAATGCGCCAAGGAGACGCTCCCGGTGCTCAACTACACGGAGCCCCTGGACCTGAACCACGACATGCGGTTGTACGACATGGTGGCGAGCACGGCCAGGTCCATGAAGAAAGTGCCGGTCACGCTCATCGACATCACCAGGATGTCGGACTACCGGAAGGACGCCCACACGTCCGTCTACTCCGTCCGGCGGGGCTACCTGCTCACCCCGAAGCAGAAGAACGACCCTCAGAACTTTGCCGACTGCATCCACTGGTGCCTTCCCGGCGTGCCCGACGTCTGGAACACGGTGCTCTACACGAGGATCTTCTCCAAATCGCCCCCTTCTTCGCCGCCGGCTCTCACCCTCCCGCCTCCCCAGTGAGAGAGACGCGGAGCCCCTCCATAGCAAGTGTCTTCTTGTTCAATCTTTTCTTTCTTTGGTGGTAGTCCGGGTAAAGGCTAGTAGAGGAGAAGAATGTGGTGGGCTGTTTACTGATGGCATGTAAAATCGTTCAATTGAACTGTAAATTAGTTTTGACCTAACCAGTTGAGCAGGCTTCGTTATACTAGTAAACAGCTGCACTTGTGTTGGATCCATATAGGAGGCGTCAAACAACAAACTGTGTCGTATACAAAGAAAGATTGTGACTGCTGATGCAAGGGGTGTCCTTTTTTTTTTTCTTTTTTGCCCTTTCTCTCTGTTTCTGTATACCGGAGTAGAATGTCTGAATGTGTAACTTCCGTGAAGAATTCGTGTTTGCAAAGCGAATGTAGTGTGGCATTCATTACGGAACTGTTTACTGCAAGCAGAACTGAGATATTGTCTGTCGTTTCTCTTGTGATTTTACTGCTGGCGGCATGCTCAAGGTCAACATCATGCCAGTGATACACATGATACACAAAAGGTACTGTTTTCATCAGTGGCCACAAGAAAATGATGTTATTACGTTTTACTTTTACTTATTATATTTAGAGTTCCCAGACCTAAAAAAAATATATTGAGTTCCCGGTTCTTTGCAACTTGTGCTGTATGTGTTCCCTGAATTTGTGTCGCCTCCATGTTTTGTCAAATTTCAAGCGGTTCTTTTTCTTTGTTTGAGGGGATCAAATTTCATGTATAGTGCCACCCACAAAAAGAGAGAGAAGGAGGGAAACAGAATGATCATAGCTGGCTATAGATGACATGACAATTTGTTATAGCTACCGGCCAGCTATATTATTAACCATGCTCTAATAGTATTTTTTTTTCCAGAAGTACAATTAGCTGTCATGATCAATGTAAAGGTTCGGAGTATTTAACAAAAAACTACCATAATTCGTGAAACCGTACCTACAAACTACCACTTTATAAATTTGTGCTGAAAACTATCATTTTTTTACTAATTCTTTACAAAAACGCTAGCGACTGATTTGGACGAAATTAAACTCGATTATGACAGCCGCCGGAGTACTTTATCTTCTCCGCCTCCGGTGAAGGCCGCCGCCGCCTCGATCTCTTTCTCCGGTGACCCGCATGCCGCCTCTGCAGTTCATGGCGGAGCTGGTGTGGCCGGAGCGGCTGGCGACGGTTGGTCTTCGCCGCCGACGCATAGCCGCGGCCACACACGGCAACGAACGGCAATAGAGGCGACGTATAGCCACGAGCAGCTACTACTGCCCCCATCCTGATGTTCCCTGGCGGTCCTACTGCCACGTACGGCCACGAGAAGCAGCCATGGTGGCGGTGCACGAGCACGCGGCGGCGCCCACGCGGGGCGGCAGATGCGGCGACGGCGCATGGGCACGCGGTGGCTGATTGCGGCGGGAAGGCACGAGAAGCAGCGGTGGAAGCAAGGGCGCGAGGAGCGGCGGCCGCCATGGGCGACGAGATCCACCGCGCGGGCGTTGTGGGGCAACGAACCATGACCACGGCCATGCGCTGGACCGGCATGGCGAGGCGCCTCGTGTGCCCGGGAAGAAGGCGGCCGAGGAGCTCGCAGTCGTCGTCTCGCGTGGACGACACCATTGCTCGCCGTGGGGCACGAAGACGAAGTGTTTCTTGAAATGCCTAAGAGAGATACAGGAGGAGCAAGAAGATAGACACTGATGTGTGGGCCAACTCTGTCATAATCGAGTTTAAACGAGTCGAATCAGGCATTTTTCATATATGGTAGGTTTTAGTCAAAGATTAATGAAAATAATAGTTTTTCATATAAATTTATAAAGTGATACTGTAATTTGTAGGCACGGTTTCACGAATTATGGTAGTTTTTTGTTAAATACTCAGAAACAGAAAGGTACTACTAATATGATCAAGTCCAGGGAAATAAAAGCCACCTAACATACCGGTGATGTGTGCCTGACTAATTAATCATAGCTAACATCTCCTTGTGTAAACAGTTGGTGCTTTGGAAATGTGCATGGCCACAAACTGTACTCTGATGGTAAAGTGTTGGTAGAAAAATGTAAAATGATAATACTATGAAATTAGGCTGGTCACAAACGGGAGGAACTTAGGAGTAACATCACACACTCCAATACAACTTTGCTTATGTGGCACATATTTAATGAAGAGAGAGGTGCTTGTGGTAACTAGCTAAATTACCGGAACATCACACACTTCAAGAAACAATGAGTCTATAACTTAATAAATACATTGTTGCATGACACTACATAGATGTTCCTACCCACTTTGTAGGTAGTAACATAGTCTAGGGAAGTGTGTAAGTTACTAGACTATGTTCTTATCCATTGTGACCAGCCTTATATGATGACAGATCCAATGACACTATTTTCACCTGTTACCAATAAAATATTGACGAAGACTCGTTGTCTACCTACCGTAGCCCAAGCAGCATATACGCATGTTTCTTTCCAGCTCAGACCCAGGCCTAGCCACATGAAGTTAGCTACGGGGATCTAAGCGTCGGTACTTTATATATAATACTCAAGTGGGAAGTGGTAACCAATATGTTTGGTCCAGTCATTCATCTCGTGCTGTCCATGTAGCCAGCCATCTTTAGCTTCAAGTAATGTTCACAAAGGAGTGCCTTAGGAAATTTGGAATTGCATATATGGAAGTACTACACGCCTGATGGTTCTTGCATGTCGGTCCAACGTCATGCTGCATAGAACTCATGTATAAGTAAAACAATATGCTTTTGCGTCTATTTTTCAGTTGCCGTTTGCAACATTTGCTGGATCAAGTGTTTGTTACTGTCATAAATAAAAAAGTTATATGGTGTAATGATTTATTTTTTGTCTTGCGGCTATGTATCTTCTCGGGCAAAGTTATGTCGAAAGAACTCGAGGTGCGCAACATCTTGGCTCCACACCGATGAGTTGGACGTAAAGAAGGATAATAAGCACGGGGCAATAAGATGGTATCTAGTCAAGTAACCAACCTCTTTTCGAGTGTATGTGATAGCATATCAAATGAATACAATGGCTTCAAGCACATTCATATAACATTGATCTAACATAGTTTCCCATAATCATGGAAAAAGGCTACAATACTATATCACACGTAAGTAATCAGATGCCCCTGCCACATGGTTGTGTGCTCAAGCGCCTAAAGGCTCATGGCATTCCAATGCGTCAAATAATATGGAATGATTTACTGTATTTGTCTACCGTCGTCATGACGTAAATATTTCAGATGCAAATAATGGTTTGACCAACTGCGACGTGCAAGGACAACAAAAAGGCGACGACAAAATATTGTTAATGTGTCGGAACATAAGTGCCAAACAAATGTAGATATAAAAACATGTGTATATACATGGTTGGTACAACAATAATGAACAAAACGTTTTTTTTTGGCTCAAGGAAAAACTAGCATGCTGCATAGAACTCATGTATAAGTAAAACAATATGTTTTTGCGTCTATTTTTCAGTTGCCGTTTGCAACATTTGCTAGATCAAGTGTTTGTTATTGTCATAAATACAAACATTTCTGATTCGATACACTCCCCTTAAACACAAGGATGACTCAGATTAGCTCATACCTCTTCATAAGAAAGGGCATGATTGTTCTATTTACGTATACGCTGTACATGAACGGTCACCCTCTCGCACTGGGCCGGCCCATTCATGCTTTTGAAAACACTTACTACTTAAAATTGTTATTGCATTCCAAAAAATATTTTAAATTTCTAGACAGGTTTAAAATAGTAATAAATTTCAAAAAGAAGAATAATGAATTGACGGAAAAATAGAAGAAAAACAAAAAATAGGAAAAATGCTTAGGCCTTGGCCCAACCAGGCGACGACATTCTTAGCAGTTTTTTAAGGCATGGGTATTTTATTTAGAATTTATGTAAAATTTATTAAAATAAGAATATTTTTAAATTGTTTTTTTGGAAAACTAACATTTTTTGAATTTTTGAACAAATTATTAAAAAGTGCGAGCATTTTAGGAAAATTAAAAATAAACAAAATAATGAAAAGGAAACAGAATACGAACCAAAAAAGGGAAAAACATGCATCTTTTCTGGAAAAATATTTGATAATCTAAAAATATATTCATGATTTTGATAAATATTTCCTGGATTTGAAAAAGGTTCATGGGTTATGCAAACAAAAGTTGTAAATAAACTGAAAATGTTCACCAAAGTATTAGCAAAAAATGAAAAAAAGTGTGGATTCGGAAAAAAAATCATGAATTATTTTAAAAAAATCGCGAAGTTGAAAGAGATTCACAAATTTTGAAAAGGTTTTAAATTTTTGGAAAATTCATGCATTTGAAAAAATCCAAAAAAAGTAAAAAAAATAAAGAAGAAAAATAGAAAAAGAAAAAAGGAAAATAAAGATTATAAAACCAAAAAAGAAGAAACTAGACTAAGAAGATGCACACCAAGAAGAATAAAAGAAGTAATTAGACACAACAAGTTAGTCGTCCCGGATGGTCATAGGGGGTGAAAGTAAACTAGAAGGTTGGGAGTTTGAATCCTACCTCTTGCACCTAATTTTCAAAGGTTAAAAAATAAAAATAAAATGGGACAGGCCTAGGGTGGAGGGGGTGTGATGGAGGCGTGTACACGTACACCTAGGACGTGCTGCATATGGAGGTGGGTATACCTCATGGTGAAATGACTATATTGCCCTTATACAGTTTGTGAGGGGGGTGCCAAAGCAATGATCAATAAGTGTGGAGCACAGGGCAACAAGATGGTATCTTGAGTCAAGTAACAACCTTTTTTCGGGTGTATGTGGTAGCATATGAAATGAATACAATGGCTTCAAACACATTCATATAACATTGATATAGCATAGTTTCGCATAGTCATGGGAAACGGCTACATACTATATCACGCATAAGTAATCAGATGTTCTTGCCACCTGGTTGTGCGCTCAAGTGCCTAAATGCTCGTGAGTCATGACATTCCAATGCGTCAAATAATATGGACTGATTTACTATATGTAACATCCCAATTATATTAAATTTGGATGTTAATAGAATCATTCAATGCATATCATATTTCTTTGCATTTTGGAGTTTTTGAAATATTCAAATAATAGTTTTCCACTCGAGAAAAACAAATGAGAGGGGATAAGATGACTTCCTCAAAATATAAAAAGAGTGGGAAATTTTATTTTGAATATTACTTTAAGTTTTGGAGTTGTTTGGTATTTATTTTATTTGCAAAAAGTGCATTAGTTGCATTAGGAAAATTATTTTCAAAATGTTCTGTGCTTAAGTTAATGTTCATTAGGCTCTAAATATTATGTAGTTATTTTAGAAATTAATTTGGTGTTTTTATTAATTCAATTGAATTAGTTATGAGCATTTTGGTCTCCTGTTAGAAAACACACACACACACACGCAGCCTGGACCGAAACTGGATTCGGCCCAGGAGCGCCCGACCGGCCCAGCTGGCCATTTCGGCCCAAGGTTGCCCGCGCGCCCGAAACCTCCCGCACCGGTCGACCGCCCGCGGCCCCCCCTCCCTCGCTCGCTACCGCCGCCTCCTCTGACTGGTGGGCCCCGCTCCACCTCATCTCCCCCAACCTCCCGCTTTCCCCACTCGGGTGAGCTCGCCGCCGCGCTCCCGCAACCGCCGGGCGAGGCCCTCGTGGATAATGTATATCCGCGGCACCCGCACGCCCTCCCCTCGCCTATAAATGCCCCAAGCTCCCCTCAGTCGACCTCGCCGTCCCGCTTCTCCCCACGCCGCCCATAGCCGCCGCTGTCGCCGTTTACATCTCGCCGGAGTCGCGCCGCTCCGTCGTCCCTTCCGCCGCCAGTAAGCCATCATGGCCCCCCGCGACAAAATGCACCCGTTTGACACCTTTTCCTCGCCTAGGTCCCGCCGGAGACGACGCCCCGACGACGCCCGACCTCGCCGGAGCCCACGGAGCGCTGCCGCCTTCACCTCGCCGACCCCGACGCCCCTGAGGAGCCCCGACGCTGCCATCCGGACGCCCAAGCCGCGCCACACCTCCCCGTCTTCTTCCCCGTCGACGAGGACCACCGCAGCCGCCGCCCCCTCCATCACCGACGTCGTGTCGCCGTCCTCTGCTCGTCGCCGACGTCGCCAACCGCTGTAAGCCGCCGCACCTCCCCTCGTTCGTTAGATCGAAGATCCACGACCCAGATTAGATTAGGTCCATTTTTTTTATTTCGCGAAGAGGTACGCGGTTAACCGCGGTTCCCTTAGACCATGCGGTTTATTTAAACCGAGCGTCGGTTTTTCTTTAATTAGCCATCGCCGTTGTTTTTTTATTTAGCGGCTGTTCGCCGTATAGCCTCCGCAGCGGACGCTGCTCGGCCAGCCAGGAGCTGCCACGTGGCCAGGGACTTGTTTGCGATAGTTCTTTTTCTGTTTAGTCCCTGTAAATAGCAGATTAGTCCCTGATCTTAGATTAGCCATAACTTTTTAACCATAGATCCAAACTCGATGAAACCAGCGGCAAATTCTTCGTATTGTCTAGATCTATCCAGTAGCATAGTTTTTGCAAACTTTTGTCAGATTCAAATTTGAATTTATTCAGATTCGAATTCGAACTTCAAATAGCCATATCTCCCAAACCGTAGCTCCGATTAAGTTGATTCTTTTACATGTTGTCACCGTAGCAAAACCCTATCACCTGGACCTTTGTCACAATAATTTTCACACACTAGAATCTGCCCTTTAATATTTTTTACTAGTATGCATAGTATGCACTATATTTCACATCACTCTTTGAACCATAGGCCTATGATGTTTTGCACTTAGAGTATTTCTGTAGTACCTTAGTGTGTTGTATGTTCATTTGGTTTTTACGAGACTTTTTGCTATGCATGTTCTTTTGGTTCTCTGGAATGTTTGCTTATGTTTGTTATCTTCTTTGCGATAGATTGCCCGGAGTGCGAAGCAGAATATTATCAGTCTTTAGAATTCAACCAGCAGTACCAAGGCAAGTTGCATCTTGATCATGTTTCATTACCTATGTTTTTATTATGCACTTAGTTCTTTGCGGTAGGACTGCATGGTAGGAAACTGGTGCCGCATGACTTTGCTTTTCACCCAGTAGTTCATTGAGGTAGGTCTGAACCATATAACTTTGTCACCATCGTTTTACTTTATGTTGCTATGCTAAGTAGACGTGGATTGGGGAGTGACCATTGTAAAGTTTGAGTGACAATGTAGTAAAAAGGACCTAAGTTAATTAATGAACTACCTGGGCAGAAACTTGTGGGAATGGTGGCGAAGTACAGTGGGGCACACATGGGAAATCCATGGTGGTGCACCACTAGTGGACCGTCCGCTCAGACTTAAAGAAATCAATCGTATTCCCATGTCTAGAAGCTTACGTGTGCAGCCACAGGCCAATATGGGCTCTGGCTTAGTTGAGTAGTTAGTGTGACCCCTTCCGGGATGGGCTAGCAGATGTAGAATGATGTAGGTGTACCGGCCTATCCGTGGGTTAAGGGGAACATTTTCGAAAAGCTATGTCTCAATCTTCCGATCATGGAGGTGGTCGATTCTTGTGGGGAAAAGTGCACAACCTCTGCAGAGTTTCGACCTAATCGATTAGCCGTGTCCCCGGTTACGGACAACTTGAGCATCTAGTAGTGGAAATGCCGGGAGATCTCCTCACCTTTAAATTAAACAGTTGGGTTTTAAATGAAACTTGGGAACGGATGGAGTTGGGTTTGCCAACTCATCCTATGCAAATGTGTAGTAGTAGAATAACATCTTTTCTAATAGGGAAAAACTAGCTTTATGCAAAAACTAAACTTAGAGCTTTCCACCAGACAAATTGCATGTAAAAGTAGGTTCATTACACTATGATGTGACTTGCCAGTACATTCAATGTACTGACCCATTTGGCTGCAACTTATCACGTTGCAGATATATCCGACGAGGATTAAGGTGCGATAGGTCGATGTTCTACACTCAACCTTGCTCGTGGAGTTGGACTCATTACTTCTTTGCTTCCGCAGTATTTGCTTATTGGCTCTATGCCCTATTTTGTAATAAATGTATTGCTCCTGGACTATCGATGTAATAAAGAGATGTGTGTTATTTCTGTTATTTCATCGAGTACTGTGTGTGCTAGCAAGTCGATCCAGGGACTAGCACGGTAAGCACAGAGACTTCAACTCTTACCGAGTCGGGTCGCTACAAGATGGTATCAGAGCACACGTTGACTGTAGGACGCGGCCCCTAGAAATGGAGAAAAGCCATAGGATAAAAACTATAGTTTTCATTTTCCATATATATCCTTTGGTCTCGTACCTTCTCTGCTTCAATACTAATTTCTTCTCTTTTTCAAAATGTAGATGTCGTCCGCCCTTGTTGAGTTCGAGCAGCCCGATGAGACCATGCCCTTTGGAAGGCAGCTAGTGAAGATCACGAAGCATCTGAAGATTGGGCTTCCCACATTCACTGGAACCTTCACAGCCACCCTGCCCGAGGAGACACGTTGGAGGATTGATGCTCATATCCCCGAACGCATCCTCGGAAACCGCACCAAGCCCATTGATTTCCATGTGGATACCGCAACATGGGGCTTGGGCAGGGGTATCGCTGCTCACATTGCTCTCGGACGCATTCGGGAGGTGTATGACGAAGACCTCAAGAGGACCTCCTTCATGATGTACGGACGCCGCGACGCAAATGGAGATGTGGTGCGTACCCTGGAGGACGAGATGATAGCATCCCATATCCAGGACATGGAGGAGCACATTCGTATGATGGAGCTGGAGCTGTCTGACAACATGGTCGTCATCAAGAACCTCATGACCCGCAAGGCCGAGCTAGAGGAGGAGCTCCAGGATGCTCGCATCAAGCACGAGGGAGAGCTGGACGCACTGCAGGAGAAGATAGACGACCTGAAGCTTGAGCTCAAGGAGGCCGAGGAGAAGCTGGATGAGGGAGAAAACATCCAGGAGGATCACTCGTATGGTGCCTATGTCAGCCAGGAGAGGGACCAAAATGATGAGCTCGGAGATGACGACACGGAGAGCGATGCAAGGACACCCAATGTAGACATGGTTGACTGGTCCTCATCTAATGAGAGTTAGATTTTATACCACCATGAGAGTTTAGAAATTCGATTTCGTTACCCGATTAGTTTTATTTCATTTGTAAGACCTTGTCAAATCTTGTGACATGGCTTACCTTAGGTTTGATTATTCATGTGAACCTCTTTCTTTGAAATTGAATTGGAGTGATTTGAAGTTTTATTGCTATCATGTGCATATGGGTAGTGTGATTTTACTCGCTAGGCCTTGTTCTATTCTAACTCCTCATCCACTCTGAAACCCATCAGATGCCTCCAAGACGTGACCCCGGATTCAACTTTCCACCGAAGCTTACGCAATTGATCCAGCAACAGAATGCTCTTATGCAGATGCTCATTCAGAACCAGAACCAGAACCAGAACCAGAACCAGAACAACAACAAAAACAACAACCCACCACCGCCACCCCCGGTTGACAGTCTTACCCGTTTTCTGAGGCTGAACCCACCCGTGTTCTCCAGCAGCACGGAGCCGATCGTCGCAGATGATTGGCTCCGCAAGATAGGAAGGGAACTGGCCACGACAGGATGCAATGATGCGGAGAAGGTGAAGTTTGCTGCCCACCAGCTGGATGGACCGGCAGCTGCTTGGTGGGAGAACTACACCACCACATACCCCATGGAGAATGTGACTTGGGCTCAGTTCCAGCGGGCGTTCCGCACTGCTCATGTCTCAGCTGGAGCCATGAGTCTAAAGAAGGAGTTCCGCAGCTTGCGCCAGGGAGGACGCACGGTATCTCAGTATGTTGATGAGTTCAGTAAGTTGGCCCGTTACGCCCCAAAGGACGTGGCCACTGATGCAGCCAAGCAAGAGAAGTTTGTGGAGGGACTGAACGATGAGTTGGGAGTTCAGTTGACCGTGGAAACATTTGCAGACTATCAGGAGCTGGTTGATAAGGCTACCATTCTTGAAGGCAAGCACCAGCAGATGGAGAATCGTAAGAGGAAGTATGGTCACGGGAAGTATAACTCGGGAGTCAACAGAAACCCCGCTACAGCCCATACTCAGGGAGTTCTGGATCAGGCACTAGCAAGTTTGGAGGGAATCACCATAACCATGGGGGCCACATTCATCATGGAGGGAATGGACACAACCACCATGGTCACAAGCAGGGCAATGGTAATGGAGGAAATGGCAATCGACAACATTTCAATTCTTCCACACTGATGAAGAAGGACCTGAGTCACATCACCTGCTTCAAGTGCAAGAAGACAGGTCACTACTCCAATGAGTACCCTGAGGCGCCAGAATGGAAATGGAAATGGCGATGGGAATTCTGGAGGCAAGAAGCCCAATCCTTTCACTAAGGGACATGTGAATCATGTCAATGTGGAAGAGGTTTATGAGCAGCCTGACGCAGTGATTGGTAAGTTCTTGGTTAATTCATTTCTAGCACTCATTCTTTTTGACATTGGTGCATCTCATTCATTCATATCAAGGGGATTTGTGGATAAACATAAGTTGCCTACCATAGCTCTTAAGGCACCCATTCTAGTGAGTTCCCCAGGAGCCGAGTCTATGGCTAGTCAGGGATGTTTCCAATTGCCTTTGAACATAGGGGGACATGTTTTCCCCACAGATATGATTATACTAGAGTCACAAGGGTTGGATGTAATCCTGAGGATGGATTGGATGTCCAAGTATGAGGGAAACATTGATTGTGCTAGTAGATCGATTTTTCTCACCACCCCAGAGAAGAAGAGGATCAAGTACGTATCCAGGCTTAAGCCTAAGAGGACTCAGGTGAACTCTCTTACGGGAGTTGTCCAGGAAGAAGTACCAGTGGTGAAGGATTATCCTGATGTATTTCCGGATGAGCTACCGGGTATGCCGCCAGATCGGGAGATTGAGTTTTTGATTGAGTTGCTGCCAGGCACAGGGCCTATCTCCAAGAGGCCATATCGAATGTCTGCTAATGATTTGGAGGAAGTCAAGCAACAGATTAAGGAGTTACTAGAGAAAGGGTATATTCGCCTGAGTTCATCACCTTGGGGAGCCCCAGTACTTTTAGTGGAGAAGAAGGATGGAACCTTGAGAATGTGTGTGGATTACCGCTCTTTGAATGAGGTGACCATCAAGAACAAGTATCCCCTACCGATGATCAATGACTTGTTTGACCAGCTAGAAGGAGCTAGTGTTTTATCCAAGATCGATCTTCAATCGGGTTGTCATCAATTGAAGATCCGTGAGAAGGATATACCCAAGACAGCTTTTACCACAAGGTATGGGCTTTATGAGTATACAGTCATGTCCTTTGGTTTGACTAAGGCCCCTGCCTATTTTATGAACATGATGAACAAAGTATTCATGGAGTTCTTGGATAAGTTTGTTGTGGTATTCATTGATGACATATTGGTTTACTCCAAGAATGAGGAGGAACACGCTGAACATCTGCGCTTAGTTTTGGAGAAGCTCAGAGAACATCAACTTTATGCCAAATTCAGCAAGTGTGAGTTTTGGCTCAAGGAAGTCGGATTTCTGGGACATGTAGTGTCAGGTGAAGGGATTGCAATGGACCCTACCAAGGTAGAGTCAGTCACGGAATGGAATGCACCCACCACAGTTGGCGAGATTCGTAGTTTTCTTGGACTTGCAGGATATTACCGGAGATTTATTGAAAATTTCTCCAAGATTGCCAGGCCCATGACAGCATTGTTGAAAAAGGACACCAAGTTCGTTTGGACTGAAGAGTGTGAAGCCAGCTTTCAAGAGTTGAAGAAGCGTTTGGTTACAGCCCCAGTGTTAGTCCTGCCTGACGTACACAAGGACTTTCAGGTGTATTGTGATGCTTCACGTCAGGGACTTGGAGGTGTTCTTATGCAAGAGGGGAAGGTTGTAGCTTATGCTTCACGACAGCTTCGACCTCATGAGTTGAACTATGCCACGCATGATTTGGAGTTGGCAGCTGTAGTGCATGCACTCAAGACATGGAGACACTATCTTATTGGGAATCATTGTGATGTTCACACAGATCACAAGAGTTTGAAGTATATCTTCACGCAGAAGGAGTTGAATCTCAAGCAAAGGAGATGGTTGGAACTTATAAAGGATTATGACATGAGTCTGCATTATCATCCAGGAAAAGCCAATGTTGTGGCAGATGCTTTGAGCCATAAGAGTTATGTTAATACCCTTACAGCAGGAGGTTTACCTCAGAAGTTATGTGATGAGCTTAGAGACCTTCAATTGGAAATAGTTCCAAGAGGTTATGTTGCTGCACTCGAGGTGCAGTCCACCTTGTTGGGAAGAATCAGAGAAGCCCAGAAGTTTTACCAAGGTATTGCTGAGATAAAAGAAATGATGAGCAAAGGGAAAACAGAAGGATTCCATGAGGATGAACATGGAACCATATGGTTTGAGCAACAGATTTGTGTACCCAATGACCCGGAGATCAGGAAGTTGATTCTTCAGGAGGCTCACGACTCACCATATTCGATACACCCAGGCAATACCAAGATGTATTTGGACTTGAAGGAAAGTTTTTGGTGGGCCGGTATGAAGAGAGAAATTTCCGAGTATGTGGCAATATGTGATGTATGTCAGAGAGTAAAGGCAGAACATCAGAAACCAGCAGGATTACTTCAGCCGTTGCCGATACCTGATTGGAAATGGGATAAAGTTGGTATGGACTTTATCACGGGGTTACCCAGGACCCATTCAGGTTATGATTCCATTTGGGTGATAGTTGATCATTTGACCAAGGTTGCTCACTTCATTCCAGTGAAGACCACCTATACAAGTGCTAAGCTGGCAAAGATATATATGACTAGGATCGTATGTCTGCATGGAGTTCCAAGGAGCATCGTATCAGATAGAGGGACACGGTTTACCTCAAAGTTTTGGAAACAGTTACACGAAACTTTGGGTACCAGGCTAGAGTTCAGTACAGCCTTCCACCCACAGACGGATGGGCAGACAGAGAGAGTCAATCAGATTCTAGAGGACATGTTGAGAGCGTGTGCGCTAGACTATGGGTCTAGTTGGGATGATAACTTACCCTACGCAGAGTTCTCGTACAATAACAGCTACCAAGCCATTTTGCAGATGGCCCCTTTTGAGGCATTGTACGGAAGGAAATGCATGACAACTTTGATGTGGGATGGAGTTGGAGATCGCAAATTGTTTGGACTTGATTTGATCAGGGAATCTAAGGAGAAGGTCAAGTTGATTCGAGACAGACTTAAGATAGCCCAGTCAAGGCAGAAAAGTTATGCCGATACTAAACGCAAGGAAGTGATCTATGAAGTGGGAGATAGAGCATATCTTCGAGTGTCCCCACTTCGAGGTATTAAAAGATTTGGAGTCAAAGGAAAGTTAGCACCACGATTTGTGGGACCATACAAAGTTCTGGAACGTAGAGGAGAGGTTGCATACCAGTTGGAATTACCAGAGGCTTTGTCGGGAGTTCATGATGTGTTTCATGTTTCCCAGCTGAAGAAGTGTCATGCAGAGATGGCGGACATTCCTTTGAGAGATACAGTGCCACTCGAGGCAATTCAGTTGGAGAATGATCTGACTTATGAGGAGAAGCCTATTAAGATTCTTGAGACTGCAGAGAGAATCACTCGTACCAAGATCATCAAGTTCTGCAAGGTTTAGTGGAGTCACCACACCGAGGAGGAAGCCACTTGGGAACGAGAGGAAGATCTTAGGCAGGACCATCCACACCTTTTTGCTGGCTAACCCGAATCTCGAGGACGAGATTCATCTTAAGGGGGTAGGTTTGTAACATCCCAATTATATTAAATTTGGATGTTAATAGAATCATTCAATGCATATCATATTTCTTTGCATTTTGGAGTTTTTGAAATATTCAAATAATAGTTTTCCACTCGAGAAAAACAAATGAGAGGGGATAAGATGACTTCCTCAAAATATAAAAAGAGTGGGAAATTTTATTTTGAATATTACTTTAAGTTTTGGAGTTGTTTGGTATTTATTTTATTTGCAAAAAGTGCATTAGTTGCATTAGGAAAATTATTTTCAAAATGTTATGTGCTTAAGTTAATGTTCATTAGGCTCTAAATATTATGTAATTATTTTAGAAATTAATTTGGTGTTTTTATTAATTCAATTGAATTAGTTATGAGCATTTTGGTCTCCTGTTAAAAAAACACACACACACGCAGCCTGGACCGAAACTGGATTCGGCCCAGGAGCGCCCGACTGGCCCAGCTGGCCATTTCGGCCCAAGGTCACCCGCGCGCCCGAAACCTCCTGCGCCGGTCGACCGCCCGCAGCCCCCTCGCTCGTTACCGCCACCGCCTCTGACTGGTGGGCCCCGCTCCACCTCATCTCCCCCAACCTCCCGCTTTCCCCGCTCGGGTGAGCTCGCCGCCGCGCTCCCGCAGCCGCCGGGCGAGGCCCTCGCGGATAATGCATATCCGCGGCACCCACACGCCCTCCCCTCGCCTATAAATGCCCCGAGCTCCCCTCAGTCGACCTCGCCGTCCCGCTTCTCCCCACGCCGCCCATAACGGCCGCTGTCGCCGTTTACATCTCGCCGGAGCCGCGTCGCTCCGTCGTCCCTTCCGTCGCCAGTAAGCCACCATGGCCTCCCCTTCTTCGTCAAATGGCTCCCCGTGGCAAAACGCACCCGTTTGATACCTTTTCCTCGCCTAGGTCCCACCAGAGACGACGCCCCGACGACACCCGACCTCGCCGGAGCCCACGGAGCGCCGCCGCCTTCACCTCGCCGACCCCGATGCCCCTAAGGAGCCCCGACGCCGCCATCTGGACGCCCAAGCCGCGCCGCACCTCCCCGTCTTCTTCCCCGTCGACGAGGACCACCGCAGCCGCCGTCACCAACATTCTATATCGAGGTACGTAGAACAAATTTCCTGCAGTCCGTGCTCAACCCTCCTCTATCTCTCTTCTCAGCCAGCCAGCGGACGCGCGGAGCCCATCGTTTGTTTGCTCACATGCGGCCCCACATGCCAGTGAAAACGCAAGAGGACCCACTGAACCTGCACATCTTTCACCTCGACGTGCTGGTGATGAAAAACAAATCCAATAAAGATCTTCGGTGGCCGCTTTTGGAGTTACTCAAGAGTAGTAAGATTCTATTTACAGTTTAACCCAAGATGCACATCTCGTGGCTTCAACTACCACTCTATTTTCTTTCATGACACGACCTGGATGCTGGATGTCCCACGTGTCGGTAAAAGGAGGAAGAACACGACCAAATCTTCGGTTCTGCTCTTGGATTAGACTAGTTGTGCTAACTTAAAAATTTTATTGTGTACTCTCTCCGTTCCAAAATACTTGACTTCCATTTGTCCAAAAATGGATGTACCTATATACTAAGACATGTCTAGATACATATATATTTTGACAAATAGAAGGCATGTATTGTGCAACAGAGGGAGTAGAATGGATGCAAGTTTTTGTATTGGGAAGAAGAGTACATCCATATATTGATAGAGCGCAATTTAGTAGATGTTCTATCACTTTTAGCTAGCATAGACGCAAGATCGAGCCTCCGCAGATCAACAATGAATGCATCGAGAAGGCACTAATCCAACTTACAGGAGTAGTAAAATGTATTCTTATGGTTCTTGTTTTCTTTGGTCTTGCTTTTCTAGTCAAATTATCGTTGGAGTTCATGCAAAACGGAGGTGCGTTTGGGGTCGTGCGTTGGAGTTAGCCTTACAAGTGGGACCACAGTTAAGGAAACCGACTATCGACAAACCCCCACCTCGCCCGCCGCGCGATGGCTGAAGTTAGAGAAACGACGAGGTTGAAGAGATTGCTCTAGCACGGACTCCAAGAAATAATATGGTGTCAGATGGATGTCGTGGTGGTGGCGTGTGCCGTACTCCTGGACGTGAATGCTTGTTCTGGCCCATGCCACCCTATTACTCCTACTACTTACTCCTACTATATAGTACTAGTATCGAGGATTCGAGGTGCCGGTTACGTACAGCGAACACATTAACATATGGCTACAGTAAAAACACCCGCCCGACGCGCGAAGCATGTGAAGCTAGTACAAATTTAGAGAAGCGACTCGAAAGCCATTCATAAATTTAGTAAGTTTATCACATGCATATCATTTTATTACATACAACATGTCATCAACCCACATCGACAATGAGGATACATTATAAATACTAAAGTTTTCACCACACAACGAATAACAAGCAATGAAATGAACTTCAACTCAACCATTCCTCAGCGTTGGAAACGCTTGCTTTGAACCACAAGTGATTCTCTGGGACGGGCCATCGATTGTCGATCTGGAAACCAACGCAGGACTGATCATCCAGGCTGAAGCGGCCTACTATATCAGTACCAGGGTAGGGAACCACCCAAATTTTCGAGGTATAGACACAGTTGCTTCTCATAAATGGTACGGTTAACATTGTGTCAACAGCAGTTGGATCGCCTTTCACCATCATCGGATAGTTTTGTCCAAGGAAGAGCGAGTTTTCTCCAAGACTATCAATTCTGTACCAGGGAGAAGGAGTTGGCGCTATCACACTAGTATCCATCCTGAATACCATGCAACGGGTGTTGGAATAGGTCCGGAGAGTGCGACCATGGGAGACTACACCTGCTTCGTTAGCAGTAACATCATCAGTGGGCTGTATACACACAAGAAGAGGTGATCCATCGGAATTAGTTGCCAGGCGCCACAGAGTATATGGGCGCTGCTCGTCCTCATGCTCGTGACCATCACCATCGTCATCTCCCCCTTGGTTATAAAAATTTTCAAGTATAGGTGGTGGGATGTTCACAGGACCTTGGAAACACAAGAAGAAGGTTAATTAGTAAAGGGAAACTTGCTAACCCGCATGCATGTGGATGAAACAATTATAATTACGGTGGAAGACAAACGTACCGAAACTATGAGGATCCCATGCCAAAACAGTGCCACTAGTGGTGGCAGCAATCACAAGGCCCTCGTATTGAATTGCATCACAGTACTCATCCGTGTACAAAAACTGATTTTTGAGCAATGTCCATCGAGTCGAACCACAAAGGACGGCAACAAGCTTGTCGAAGATAGCAACAACTTGATAGTTGTTGTAATTCCAAGAGCAGTTGGGAACTCGACAAATTGCTATCTTCCGTAGAAGACAGTCACAATGATCGTATTTGAACGTGCGTACAATACCGGTGTGCTCAACCTCTGGGTAGTGTGCTGAGATTTTTGGAAGTGGAACCCGGTCACGAGTGTAGACATTCACAAGTTCCCACTCGCAGTTGGACCCAATGTAAACAACCCAATCTCCATTTGCGCCCGCCCAAGCCTTGCCCTCAAGCGATGGCATCTTAACATCATACATATCATTATCAAGCGGCATCAACTGGCACAGGGCGAGGCCTCCGTCGTGCCGGCGCCAGTCATCAGGGTCATGGCGAAGAAGATAGGGGAGATCAAACCGCTCCTTGACTCTTGGGTTCTTTGTAATGATGTTATTAGTTGAGTCGAGAATGGGCTTGAACGAACCTGCCATGCTAGCCGAGGTGATGACGTCGCACCGATCAATGAGTTCCTCCACCACGTCATCTTTTAGATCGCGGCAAGAATAACGATATCATTTCCGGCATGTTCCCTCCATGGAGAAGACGATCGAACAATGGCAGAAGAAAGGGTGAAGGGCTGAAGGAAAATGGAGGAGGGAGAGGAAGAGCGTGCGACAGCAGTTCCAAATCGAGAGGGAAAGGCGAAGAGTCAGTGGACAGTTGCGAGTTTGCCACGGTTCATGAAGAGGCGCCCCGGCCTACACGTCCGTTCGGAAATACTCCTACTACTCGTCGTCGTCTCACTGATATGTTGGAACGGGACCACATGTCAACGAAACATGGTGTGTAATTTCTCGTGCAAAATGCGATCTGGCCGCGTTGGCCCGAGGTGCCGCATTAGTTATCGACCTTTATTTTTTTAATGGCATGCCGATCAGTTTTGAAGCACGACTAACTAGTACTGTACGTAGAGAAAATATAAACTACTCTACCACTATCCCACCTCCAGTACTAGTAGTATAAAAAAGATATATAGGCTGGAGCTTCAGCGCTTTCTTGCTAAGGGCTGCCCACTTGCTTCTCACACTACCACCCTCTCTCTAGATCTAAAAAAGAGGGCCCCTCTCTCCCTCCTCACCGGTGGTCACAGATCCGCCGGGGAAGAAAAGGACGTGCATCGTTGATGCACTCGTCATCGGCGAGCGAGGTCACGCACTGACGACAAGGCCGTCCTCTCAGACCTAGCGCCCGCGCGGGATGGCCTCCCTTCCCCAAGCTCGCTGTCGTAGTGTGTGCGGAGGACGATGACCACGAGCGAAGCCACTTCCCGCCGACCCTCAGGTATGCTACCTCTTTTCGAGCCATAACCTTGTTCTATTGCCCCATCTACTACATCGCTGCATGTGGATCTTTTTCCACTCCACCATCTTTCCAATTTGCTATCCTCTACTCTGCTGGCCACGCAGACGAAAACCATAATTTGCACTATTAAAGGAAACCCTACTTCATGCAGACTAATCCATGTCTGGGTTGAATAAGGAAAGGAAGGGAGACTGTATTGTCCAAGAGAGTAGGCATCGAACCCGCATCTAGGTTGAAAAGGGGGAAATCAGTAGTTAAGGAACGAGTCTCGTGTCTCTTGGTTGAAGAAGGGTAGAAAGGCATGACAACGCAATAGAGAATGACCAGGTCGATCGATTTGTTGTCCTCGCATAGGAAAAAGGTGGCTAAAGAGAACAAAAATGGGACGTAATCCACATATGTTGCCTGGATATTTGTTGCTCTGGGAAACCATACCTCCCTCACCACTCTGCGTCCGTGGAGGTACATCGTACTGGTGCGCCCACTGTCCAAATGGGCCTCCCATGCTCTTATTGCCACTTTTTTGCTGTTAGTATAACGCCAGCAGTGAAGTCAAGCAATGCTACTGCTAAAGTGATGCCACATTTAACTAATGCCGCTCTCACTCTAATGCCACCCATAAATTTAAGCAATGCCATTTAATGTCAATGGATTATTTCAGGGTTAGCTGTTGATTGTGGATGTATTAAAGATTTTTCAGCTAAGGCATTCTAATGTTGTTGCACAGCCAGTATACCAACGATGAAACTTGTTACTACCTTCAGATTTTTAAACTGTTAATGTTTATAGATTACATACCTCACTTTCATGAGATAAGTTAATTTTTTTGTACAGTGTCACCAAAATTCCAAGGCGCTGATGTCATTTTATTTTGGTTAAACTGCACAGACAATTATGAAGACAAGAGGAAAGGTCAAGAGTGGGCACCTCCTCCTCCGGCCGTTCTCTTGAGGAGGTCTGTATGTTTGTCTCTAATGCCTGTCGACTACATACCTGACATCATGATGTAATGTTAAGTCATTTCCTTTTGTAAAGTGTCACTGAATTGCAAGGCGGTGATGGCATTTTATTTTAGTAGAACTGCACAAAATTTGCTTAAAAGAAGAGGAAAGGTCAGGAATGACTCACTTTTCCAGAAAAAACTATGTATGCCTTCCTGACATCAGCCGCTGTTGCTTTATTTATTCCTTCAAGCAGGTGGTTAGAAACAGTCTTGCTACCTTTTCCCATTAAGAAATTGGAATGCTTATATTTGTGAGTCTATGCTTCAACTAGTGCCACTTTTAGAGTAATCACACTTTCAACATCTATGCAAACATGGATGCTCGATTTTAGTGGAACTACACAAAAAGTCCAACTGGTTCAACATTAGGAGCATGTTTTTTTCCAAACATTTATATCCAATTGGTGGCACTATGAGCTGTTCATTACGAAGGTACATGGTTTGCTACTATCTTGCTACTCTTTTTGTACTGTCATTAGATAGTAATACTAGTGGTTTGCATGTGAATTTATTGGCAGGGTGGACCTACATTGGAGGTGCAGGACAGGATTCAATGATTGGATGCTCAATTTCGGTTGTATCGATTTCACCTCTTCCATCACTGCGAACATGGATATCCTTGGTCTGATGAAGAATAGGCGCTATATTTCTACTCTGAACCAGCAAATCAATTCAGTATGAAATTGTCCAGGGCAAAACATAATTGTATCAGATTGTCCAGTGCAGAACATGACAGATGCTAAGCGGAAGAGACATGTTTAAACCGAAAATACAAGGTGTGGTATATGTTTACTAGCTGCTTGATATTTGTGCAGACAGAGATGTCTGCCCGTTGCTATTTGGCAAACAAAGAAAGTGCCCGCAATTTTGGTTGAACTACACAAGAGAATAGTATAGTCACTGCATGCAGTGGCATTTGAAAATAGACACAGAAAGATTGGATAGTCACTTCATGGACTGTAGAAAAGTAGTACTGTACTATTTATTGGCCAACACTAGGTGCTTCATTGCTTTGGTCTGATTATACAATGAGCATCATTTTGCCTAAGTTAAAGTTTGTATTCCGAAAATAGTCTCGCCGTGTGATCGGGAAAAGACCAAATCATATTGCAGTGGATGTTCCTCCATCATGTGTGGTTCATTCTCATGGTTCTAGCTGTTGGTGAAACCACTTACGTTTGCAAGAGGAATTGTAGACTTCATAAACAAATTTGTCTTTCAGTTTGTACTGAATGTTGGCCAAGAGAAGCATCCATGTTAGTAGGAAGAACATATGTTTTTTCTAGATCTTTGCTTTTGGAGCTACATATTTGTATATGATCTGCGAATCATTGAGATGCATTAACATGTTGATCTTATGTATGGGAATCGTACTAGTTAGTTTTAGTTGCGACGCAAGATCCGAAGTGGCTGATCTTTGCTTTTGGAGCTACATATTTGTATATGATATGTGAATCATTGAGATGCATTAACAGTTACTTATTTCTATTCGCTCAGTGTTTACAAGTTACTGATTGGTCACTAGCTAGCCTACAAATGCGCTCTTGGCAGTTTTATTTACGACGCAAGATGCGAAGTGGCAGTTTTTTGAATAAAAATGCCTACCTCTAAAGAAACTGACAGGCTACACTATCGATCCTACACGGATAAAAATGCCTACCTCTGAAGAAACTGACAAGCTACACTATCGATCCTACACGGATAAATAGCGGATCACGCACGTACTACCTCCTTTCCCGTTTGCAGGGCTCAATTCAAGAAATGACCTACTCGATCCTACATGAATAAATAGCGGACCATGCACGTACTAGTACCTCCTTTCCAGTTTGCAGGGCTTAATTCAAACCTCTCACCAACCAAGGTACTCCCTCCGTCCGGGATTTATTAGTCCCGTGAGCAAAGCAGCAAGACCAAGGCATGGCAATAATTAACGGCATGCAGAAGTTTAAGCCTAATTAATTCCATCGATTTAAGTGGCTGCATGCGTGCCCTCGACTGCGACTCGTTGCATGCTGCTTCGGTACTGCCTGCGAGCGATTCTGAGTGCCTGCATGCAGTCAGCCATAATTAAGGCAGCTAACTGATGCGAAAAAGATACGCTTTAAATCCGTGGAATCATTATTGACAAGGAGGGAGATGATTCGAGTGCACTCGTTTGACCGCCATGCCGGCGTGCGACCCAGACGGGACGGGACGACACAATCATAATTTTAGTTTCTCTAGTTTTCCACGGCAAGCTGGCGCGCTAAGCCATTATGCATTGAATTCCGATGACCGTTGCGCTACCTTCCGCCTATAAGTACTGTTTCCCGGCCTTCTCAGGTGCCACCATGACCCAACTCGCCATATCCTCATAAGCCCCTGTTGTGAACGTAGCAGAAAACAAAAATTTTCCTACGGTTTCACCAAGATCCATCTAGGAGTTCATCTAGCAATGAGTGATTAGATGTATCTACGTACCTTGTAGATCGCGAGCGGAAGCGTTCAAAGAACGGGGATGAGGTAGTCGAACACGATGTGATCCAAATCACCGGAGATCCTAGCACCGAACGGACGGCACCTCCGCGTTCAACACACGTACGGTCAGCGTAACGTCTCCTTCTTCTTGATCCAGCAAGAGGGAAGGAGAGGTTGAGGAAGATGGCTCCAGCAGCAGCACGACGGCGTGGTGATGGTGAAGCTGCAGTACTCCGTCAGGGCTTCGCCAAGCACTATGGAGGAGGAGGAGGAGGTGTTGGAGAGGGAGAAGGAGGCAACCAAAGGCATGGATGAAGAGCCCTCCTTCCCCCACTATATATAGGAGGGCCAAGGGGGGGGCTCCGGCCCTAGGAGATCCAATCTCCTAGGGGGGTGCGGCCAAGGGGGAGGAATCCTTCCTCCCCAAGGCACCTAGGAGGTGCCTTCCCCTCCTAGGACTCTTCCTCCTTGAAACCCTAGGCGCATGGGCCTCTTGGGGCAGGTGCCCTTGGCCCATGTAGGCCAAGGCGCACCCCCTACAGCCCATGTGGCCCCCCGGGACAGGTGGCCCCACCCGGTGGACCCCTGGGACCCTTCCGGTGGTCCCGGTACAATACCGATGACCCCGAAACTTGTCCCGATGGCCGAAACAGGACTTCCCATATATAAATCTTTACCTCCGGACCATTCCGGAACTCCTCGTGACGTCCGGGATCTCATCCGGGACTCCGAACAACATTCGGGTTACTGCATATACATATCCCTACAACCCTAGCGTCACCGAACCTTAAGTGTGTAGACCCTACGGGTTCGGGAGACATGTAGACATGACCGAGATCGCTCTCCGGTCAATAACCAACAGCGGGATCTGGATACCCATGTTGGCTCCCACATGCTCCTCGATGATCTCATCGGATGAACCACGATGTCGAGGATTCAAGCAACCCCGTATACAATTCCCTTTGTCAATCGGTATGTTACTTGCCCGAGATTCGATCGTCGGTATCCCAATACCTCGTTCAATCTCGTTACCGGCAAGTCACTTTACTCGTACCGTAATGCATGATCCCGTGACCAGACACTTGGTCACTTTGAGCTCATTATGATGATGCATTACCGAGTGGGCCCAGTGATACCTCTCCGTCATACGGAGTGACAAATCCTAGTCTTGATCCATGTCAACCCAACAGACACTTTCGGAGATACCCGTAGTATACCTTTATAGTCACCCAGTTACGTTGTGACGTTTGGCACACCCAAAGCACTCCTACGGTATCCGGGAGTTACACGATCTCATGGTCTAAGGAAAAGATACTTTGACATTGGAAAAACTCTAGCAAACGAACTATACGATCTTGTGCTATGTTTAGGATTGGGTCTTGTCCATCACATCATTCTCCCAATGATGTGATCTCGTTATCAATGACATCCAATGTCCATAGTCAGGAAACCATGACTATCTGTTGATCAACGGGCTAGTCAACTAGAGGCTTACTAGGGACATGTTGGTGTCTGTTATTCACACATGTATTACGATTTCCGGATAACACAATTATAGCATGAATAAAGACAATTATCATGAACAAGGAAATATAATAATAATAATGCTTTTATTATTGCCTCTAGGGCATATTTCCAACAGTCCCCACCGGCCCGACGTCGCTCGCTCGGCCCCCGACCTCCCACCGTAACCGGGAACTCCCCGAAATTTTCCTCCCCCTCGCTTCTACCACGGTTTTTTTCGTCATGGATGGCCCAAAGAATGTCATGCAGCTGCGTCTCCGGCCCGCCCAGGACGAAAAGCCCATTTTCTGTCATGATTTTTTGTCATAGAAGTAGAAGCCCACCACATCTATGATGATACCGGGTTTTGTCACAATTATCGTCATAGAAGTGTCATATGTATGACAGAAAAAAAATTGTTCGGTCCAAAATGTCACGGATGTGTCTTTTTTTTGTAGTGATTCGGACACCGGAATGGTTCCGGGGGTTATTGGATATATACTGGAGTGCCGGGGGGTTACCGGAACCCCCTCGGGGGTTATTGGGCCTCATGGGCCCAAAGTGGTGGAAGAGGAGAGGTAGTAGGAGGTGACGCAGGGCCCCCCTTGCCCCAATCCAAATTGGGAAAGGGGAGGGGGCGCGGCCCCCCTTCTCCTTCCTTCTCTCCACCTCCTCCTTCCCCCTTCTCCTAGTTGGAATAGGAAAGAGGGGCAAAACCTACTTGGAGTAGGATTGCCCCCCCTTGGGCGCGCCTCCTCCTCTTGGCCGGCCCCCTCCTCCTCCCCCCTTTATATACGGAGGATGGGGGCACCCCATAGACACAACAATTGATCAAGTTGATCTTTTAGCCGTGTGTGGTGCCCCCCTCCACCATAGTCCACCTCGACAATACTATAGCAGTGCTTAGGCGAAGCCCTGCGTTGGTAGAACATCAACATCGTCACCACGCCGTCGTGCTGATGAAACTCCCCTCAACACTCGGCTGGATTGGAGTTTGAGGGACGTCATCGGGTTGAACATGTGCTGACCTCGGAGGTGTCGTGTGTTCGGTACTTGATCGGTCGGATCGTGAAGACGTACGACTACATCAACCGCGTTGTGCTAACGCTTCCGCTTTCAGTCTACAAGGGTACGTAGACAACACTCTCCCCTCTCATTGCTATGCATCACCATGATCTTGCGTGTGCGTAGGAAAATTTTGAAATTACTATGTTCCCCAACAGTGGCATCCGAGCATGATTTTATGCGTAGATGTCATATGCATGAGTAGAACACAAGTGAGTTGTGGGCGATATAAGTCATACTGCTTACCAGCATGTCATACTTTGGTTCGGCGGTATTGTTGGATGAAGCGGCCCGAACCGACATTACGCGTACGCTTACGCGAGACTGGTTCTACCGACGTGCTTTGCACATAGGTGGCTGGCGGGTGTCAGTTTCTCGAACTTTAGTTAAACCGAGTGTGGCTATGCCCGGTCCTTGCGAAGGTTAAAACAACACCAACTTGACAAACTATCATTGTGGTTTTGATGCGTAGGTAAGAACGGTTCTTGCTAAGCCTGTAGCAGCCACGTAAAACTTGCAACAACAAAGTAGAGGATGCCTAACTTGTTTTTGCAGGGCATGTTGTGATGTGATATGGTCAAGACATGATGCTAAATTTTATTGTATGAGATGATCATGTTTTGTAACCGAGTTATCGGCAACTGGCAGGAGCCATATGGTTGTCGCTTTATTGTATGCAATGCAATCGCCCTGTAATGCTTTACTTTATCACTAAGCGGTAGCGATAGTCGTGGAAGCATAAGATTGGCGAGACGACAACGATGCTATGATGGAGATCTAGGTGTCACGCCGGTGACGATGGTAATCATGACGGTGCTTCGGAGATGGAGATCACAAGCACAAGATGATGATGGCCATATCATATCACTTATATTGATTACATGTGATGTTTATCTTTTATGCATCTTATCTTGCTTTGATTGACGGTAGCATTATAAGATGATCCCTCACTAAATTATCAAAGTATAAGTGTTCTCCCTGAGTATGCGCCGTGCGAAATTTCTTCGTGCTGAGACACCACGTGATGATCGGGTGTGATAGGCTCTACGTTCAAATACAACAGGTGCAAAACAGTTGCACACGCGGAATACTCAGGTTAAACTTGATGAGCCTAGCATATAACAGATATGGCCTCGGAACACGGAGACCGAAAGGTCGAGCGTGAATCATATAGTAGATATGATCAACATAGTGATGTTCACCATTGAAACTACTCCATCTCACGTGATGATCGGACATGGTTTAGTTGATTTAGATCACGTGATCACTTAGAGGATTAGAGGGATGTCTATCTAAGTGGGAGTTCTTAGGTAATATGATTAATTGAACTTAAATCTATCATGAACTTAGTACCTGATAGTATCTTTCTTGTCTATGTTGATTGTAGATAGATGGCCCGTGCTGTTGTTCCATTGAATTTTAATGCGTTCCTTGAGAAACCAAAGTTGAAAGATGATGGTAGCAATTACACGGACTGGGTCCGTAACTTGAGGATTATCCTCATTGTTGCACAGAAGAATTACGTCCTGGAAGCACCGCTAAGTGCCAAGCCTGCTGCAGGAGCAACACCAGATGTTATGAACGTCTGGCAGAGCAAAGCTGATGACTACTCGATAGTTCAGTGTGCCATGCTTTACGGCTTAGAACCGGGTCTTCAACGACGTTTTGAACGTCATGGAGCATATGAGATGTTCCAGGAGTTGAAGTTAATATTTCAAGCAAATGCCCAGATTGAGAGATATGAAGTCTCCAATAAGTTCTATAGCTGCAAGATGGAGGAGAATAATTCTGTCAGTGAACATATACTCAAAATGTCTGGGTATCATAATCACTTGACTCAACTGGGAGTTAATCTTCTTGTTGATAGTGTCATTGACAGTGTTCTTCAATCACTGCCACCAAGCTACAAAAGCTTCGTGATGAACTATAACATGCAAGGGATGAATAAGACTATTCCCGAGCTCTTCACGATGCTAAAGGCCGCGGAGGTAGAAATCAAGAAGGAGCATCAAGTGTTGATGGTCAATAAGGCCACCAGTTTCAAGAAAAAGGGCAAAGGGAAGAAGAAGGGGAACTTCAAGAAGAACAGCAAACAAGTTGCTGCTCAGGAGAAGAAACCCAAGTCTGGACCTAAGCCTGAGACTGAGTGCTTCTACTGCAAGCAGACTGGTCACTGGAAGCGGAACTGCCCCAAGTATTTGGCGGATAAGAAGGATGGCAAAGTGAACAAAGGTATATGTGATATACATGTTATTGATGTGTACCTTACTAATGCTCGCAGTAGCACCTGGGTATTTGATACTGGTTCTGTTGCTAACATTTTCAACTCGAAACAGGGGCTACGGATTAAGCGAAGATTGGCTAAGGACGAGGTGACGATGCGCGTGGGAAATGGTTCCAAAGTCGATGTGATCGCGGTCGGCACGCTACCTCTACATCTACCTTTAGGATTAGTATTAGACCCAAATATTGTTATTTGGTGCCAGCGTTGAGCATGAACATTATATCTGGATCTTGTTTGATGCGAGACGGCTATTCATTTAAATCGGAGAATAATGGTTGTTCTAATTATATGAGTAATATCTTTTATGGTCATGCACCCTTGAAGAATGGTCTATTTTTGTTGAATCTCGATAGTAGTGATACACATATTCATAATATTGAAGCCAAAAGATGCACAGTTGATAATTATAGTGCAACTTATTTGTGGCACTGCCGTTTAGGTCATATCGGAGTAAAGCGCATGAAGAAACTCCATACTGATGGACTTTTGGAACCACTTGATTATGAATCACTTGGTACTTGTGAACCGTGCCTCATGGGCAAGATGACTAAAACGCCGTTCTTCGGAACTATGGAGGGAGCAACAGATTTGTTGGATATCATCCATACAAATGTATGTGGTCCGATGAATATTGAGGCTCGTGGCGGATATCGTTATTTTCTCACCTTCACAGATGATTTAAGCAGACATGGGTATATCTACTTAATGAAACATAAGTCTGAAACATTTGAAAAGTTCAAAGAATTTCAGAGTGAAGTAGAAAATCATCGTAACAAGAAAATAAAGTTTCTACGATCAGATCGTGGAGGAGAATATTTGAGTTATGAGTTTGGTCTTCATTTGAAACAATGCGGAATAGTTTCGCAACTCATGCCACCCGGAACACTACAACGTAATGGTGTGTCCGAACGTCGCAATCGTACTTTACTAGATATGGTGCGATCTATGATGTCTCTTACTGATTTACCGCTATCGTTTTGGGGTTATGCTTTAGAGACGTCCGCATTCACGTTAAATAGGGCACCATCGAAATCCGTTGAGACGACACCTTATGAACTGTGGTTTGGCAAGAAACCAAAGTTGTCGTTTCTTAAAGTTTGGGGCTGCGATGCTTATGTCAAAAAGCTTCAACCTGATAAGCTCGAACCCAAATCGGAGAAATGTGTCTTCATAGGATACCCAAATGAGACTATTGGGTACACCTTCTATCACAGATCCGAAGGTAAGACTTTTGTTGCTAAATTCGGAACATTTCTGGAGAAGGAGTTTCTCTCGAAAGAAGTGAGTGGGAGGAAAGTAAAACTTGATGAGGTAACTGTACCTGCTCCCTTATTGGAAAGTAGTTCATCACAGAAAATGGTTTCTGCGACACCTACACCAATTAGTGAGGAAGTTAATGATGATGATCATGAAACTTTAGATCAAGTTGTTACTGAACCTCGTAGGTCAACCAGAGTAAGATCCGCACTAGAGTGGTATGGTAATCCTGTTCTGGAAGTTATGTTACTAGACCATGACGAACCTACGAACTATGAAGAAGCGATGGTGAGCCCAGATTCCGCAAAATGGCTTGAGGCCATGAAATCTGAGATGGGATCCATGTATGAGAACAAAGTGTGGACTTTGGTTGACTTGCCCGTTGATCGGCAAGCAATTGAGAATAAATGGATCTTCAAGAAGAAGACTGACGCTGATGGTAATGTTACTGTCTATAAAGCTCGACTTGTTGCAAAAGGTTTTTGACAAGTTCAAGGGATTGACTACGATGAGACCTTCTCACCCGTAGCGATGCTTAAGTCTGTCCGAATCATGTTAGCAATTGCCGCATTTTATGATTATGAAATTTGGCAAATGGATGTCAAAACTGCATTCCTGAATGGATTTCTGGAAGAAGAGTTGTATATGATGCAACCAGAAGGTTTTGTCGATCCAAAGGGAGCTAACAAAGTGTGCAAGCTCCAGCGATCTATTTATGGACTGGTGCAAGCCTCTCGGAGTTGGAATAAACGCTTTGATAGTGTGATCAAAGCATTTGGTTTTATACAGACTTTTGGAGAAGCCTGTATTTACAAGAAAGTGAGTGGGAGCTCTGTAGCATTTCTAATATTATATGTGGATGACATATTGCTGATTGGAAATGATATAGAATTTCTGGATAGCATAAAGGGATACTTGAATAAGAGTTTTTCAATGAAAGACCTCGGTGAAGCTGCTTACATATTGGGCATCAAGATCTATAGAGATAGATCAAGATGCTTAATTGGACTTTCACAAAGCACATACCTTGACAAAGTTTTGAAGAAGTTCAAAATGTATCAAGCAAAGTAAGGGTTCTTGCCTGTGCTACAAGGTGTGAAGTTGAGTAAGACTCAATGCCCGGCCGCTGCAGAAGATAGAGAGAAAATGAAAGATGGTCCATATGCTTCAGCCATAGGCTCTATCATGTATGCAATGCTGTGTACCAGACCTGATGTGTGCCTTACTATAAGTCTAGCAGGGAGGTACCAAAGTAATCCAGGAGTGGATCACTGGACAGCGGTCAAAAACATCCTGAAATACCTGAAAAGTACTAAGGATATGTTTCTCGTTTATGGAGGTGACAAAGAGCTCATCGTAAACGGTTACGTTGATGCAAGCTTTGACACTGATCCGGACGATTCTAAATCGCAAACCGGACACGTGTTTACATTGAACGGTGGAGCTGTCAGTTGGTGCAGTTCTAAACAAAGCGTTGTGACGGGATCTACATGTGAAGCGGAGTACATAGCTGCTTCGGAAGCAGCAAATGAAGGAGTCTGGATGAAGGAGTTCAAATCCGATCTAGGTGTCATACCTAGTGCATTGGGTCCAATGAAAATCTTTTGTGACAATACTGGAGCTATTGCCTTGGCGAAGGAATCCAGATTTCACAAGAGAACCAAGCACATCAAGAAACGCTTCAATTCCATCCGGGATTTAGTTCAGGTGGGAGACATAGAAATTTGCAAGATGCATACGGATCTGAATGTTGCAGACCCGTTGACTAAGCCTCTTCCACGGGCAAAACATGATCAACACCAAGGCTCCATGGGTGTTAGAATCATTACTGTGTAATCTAGATTATTGTCTCTAGTGCAAGTGGGAGACTGAAGGAAATATGCCCTAGAGGCAATAATAAAGTTATTATTTATTTCCTTATATCATGATAAATGTTTATTATTCATGCTAGAATTGTATTAACCGGAAACATAATACATGTGTGAATACATAGACAAACAGAGTGTCACTAGTATGCCTCTACTTGACTAGCTCGTTGATCAAAGATGGTTAAGTTTCCTAACCGTTGACATGGGTTGTCATTTGATTAACGGGATCACATCGTTAGGAGAATTATGTGATTGACTTGACCCATTCCGTTAGCTTAGCACTTGATCGTTTAGTTTGTTGTTATTGCTTTCTTCATGACTTATACATGTTCCTATGACTATGAGATTATGCAACTCCCGTTTACCGGAGGAACACTTTGTGTGCTACCAAACGTCACAACGTAACTGGGTGATTATAAAGGTGCTCTACAGGTGTCTCCAAAGGTACTTGTTGGGTTGGCGTATTTCGAGATTAGGATTTGTCACTCCGATTGTCGGAGAGGTATCTCTGGGCCCTCTCGGTAATGCACATCACTTAAGCCTTGCAAGCATTGCAACTAATGAGTTAGTTGCGAGATGATGTATTACGGAACGAGTAAAGAGACTTGCCGATAACGATATTGAACTAGGTGTTGAGATACCGACGATCGAATCTCGGGCAAGTAACATACCGATGACAAAGGGAACAACGTATGTTGTTATGCGGTTTGACCGATAAAGATCTTCGTAGAATATGTAGGAGCCAATATGAGCATCCAGGTTCCGCTATTGGTTATTGACCGGAGACGTGTCTCGGTCATGTCCACATAGTTCTCGAACCCGTAGGGTCCGCACGCTTAACGTTTCGATGACGGTTATATTATGAGTTTATGAGTTTTGATGTACCGAAGGTTGTTTGGAGTCCCGGATGTGATCACGGATATGACAAGGAGTCTCGAAATGGTCGAGACATGAAGATTGATGTACTGGACGATTATATTCAGACACCGGAATGATTTCAGAGGTTATCAGATATATATACCGGAGTACCGGGGGGTTACCGGAACCCCCCGGGGGTTATTGGGCCTCATGGGCCCAAAGTGGTGGAAGAGGAGAGGCAGCAGGAGGTGGCACGCGGCCCCCCTTGCCCCAATCCGAATTGGGAAAGGGGAGGGGGCGCGGCCCCCCTTCTCCTTCCTTCTCTCCACTTCCTCCTTCCCCCTTCTCCTAGTTGGAATAGGAAAGGGGGGCAAAACCTACTTGGAGTAGGATTGCCCCCCCTTGGGCGTGCCTCCTCCTCTTCGCCGGCCCCCTCCTCCTCCCCCCTTTATATACGGAGGAGGGGGGCACCCCATAGACACAACAACTGATCAAGTTGATCTTTTAGCCGTGTGCGGTGCCCCCTCCACCATAGTCCACCTCAACAATACTATAGCAGTGCTTAGGTGAAGCCCTACGTTGGTAGAACATCAACATCGTCACCACGCCGTCGTGCTGACGAAACTCTCCCTCAACACTCGGCTGGATCGGAGTTCGAGGGACGTCATCGGGCTGAACGTGTGCTGAACTCGGAGGTGCCGTGCGTTCGGTATTTGATCGGCCGGATCGTGAAGATGTACGACTACATCAACCGCGTTGTGCTAACGCTTCGGCTTTCGGTCTACGAGGGTACGTAGACAATGCTCTCCTCTCTCGTTGCTATGCATCACCATGATCTTGCGTGTGCGTAGGAAAATTTTGAAATTACTACGTTCCCCAACACCGCGATCTAAATCGCTGCGTGTACGACTCCACCAACCGCGTTCTTGCAACGCTTCCGCTTAGCGATCTTTAAGAGTATGAAGATGCACTCCCTCTTTCTCGTTGCTAGCATCTCCTACATTGATCTTGGTGACACGTAAAAATTTGTTTTGAATTATTGGTATATTCTCCAACATTCTCTCCCTACATGTCATCTTGTATGAGACCGTTCGCCTTAATTTGTTATAATATTAAAAAAACACCGATTGCTATAATGAAGGACACTACATTGCACCCGTTTTGAGGCAATTAATTTTAAGGTGACTGTAGCTATTTCTTGTACATAAAAAAGCAAAGGAGATGACAACATTTATCTTCGTTGAGGACGATAAGATGATGTGTAGGGAATATCAAAGGTAGAAATTTAACTTAACCGCTGTTTGATTCTTGAGTGATCAACCCATGGCCGAAACAAATAGGGGAAGCGTGATGTCAAGGTTTGTAGTGTAGACGTGATATTGAAATTGGGCTATGACGCCATCTATCTTTGCCAAGTAGTTCATATAGGATATGAAGAAGGAGCCGGGAAGGTTAACACCTGCTTAAGGAATACATTCTGCTTAATGAAGGTTAACCCTGAACTTTAATACCGTCTAAATTACAACCCTCAATTCTCAAAATCGATCAGAATTTAACCCTTCTCTACCTCTTGACCGGGTTTGACATGTTGATTGGGTGAACAGTAAACCAAAAAAATCATGCTTTTATTTCTTTTCATCGGGTATGCAGTAATTTCAAAAAAGTTACATTTCTTTAGCTTGTTTGGATATTTGAGTAGCACTCAGCAAAAAAGATAAATGAAGACAAATGTAGGGCCTGTGAACATTTAACTGTTCATGCACTATTCGGGCTGATTTTGTTTTTTTTGGCTGAGAGCTACTCAGATGTTTGAACGCGATGAAAATTGGCATGGACCTCACGCATTGATACATCTTCCATGCAAAAGATATTCGAATTTTTCTGAATTTACTGTTCAGCGAGTGAAAAATCAAACATATTTTTGAAAATTTACTTTTGTTCCACTTATTTTTTTTGAATTTATTGTTCACCTTGTGGAAAAAACAAACTTACTTTTTTTTCAACTTTTTTTTAATTTTTTAATTTACTTTTCGCTAGCCAAGGGGTCAAAACCGGTCAATAGAGAAAGAAGGGTTAAATCCTGACCGGTTTTGAGAGTTGGAGGTTGTAGTTTAGACGGTATTGGAGTTTGGGGTTGTAAATTAGACTAGGGCAAAAGTTTGAGATTAAAATATGCATTTCTCTCGTTCTATAATAATAAGGCGATGCATGAACTGCGAGCTCTTAAATGTTGATTAACTGATATCTATTTCTTTTGACAGGAGATCTAAAAGCATATTAATTATAAATTCTTTCGCACTTTTGATAGTAGTAATTAGATACTCAAACAAACATGTTGTACTTGCTAAAGATGCTAACCTATGATACTACTTCCTCCATTCAGTGGATAAGGCACACACTTTTTTCTAAATTCAACTTTCACCACAAATTACACAAATAATATATATTTTTATGACATAAAAATTATACTATTGAAAAGTTCTTTCAAATTGAATTCAATGGTATAACTTTTGTCACATATAACATACGTTTGATTGGTACTCCCTTTGTCCGGAAATACTTGTCAAAGAAATAGATATATCTAGATTTATTTTAGTTCTAGATGCATTCACTTTTATCCATTTATGCGACAAATAATTTCGGACGAAGGGAGTATAATTTTTGGTCAAAGTTGATTTTTGGGATGCTTGCACGCCTTATTCACTGGAATAGAGGGAGTATGCATTATGGAGATAATTTATGATACTCCATTTATTTATTTCACATATTAGATTCGTGTCGAGTTTATAAATTTTGATCAAATTTATATTAAAAGATATCAACATATACAATATCAAATACATACAACATGGAAGTATATTCAATGATGAATCCTAACGACACTGATTTGATATTTTAAGTGTTGGTACTCCCTCCGTCTTATAATGTAAGACGTTTTTTTGACACTACACTAGTGACGAAAAGCGTCTTACATTATGGAACGGAGAGAGTATTTTTTTACAAATTTGTTAAAACTTCATAAAGTTTGATTGAAGATAAACATAGCATGCAAAGTAAAAAGAAACGGAAGGAACACCACACACTATGAAATGTTTAGTTAGTGTTGATTGTTCTATAATAATAAGGCGATGCACGAACTGCGAGCTCTTAAATGTTGATTAACCGATATCTATTTTTTTGACAGGAGATCTAAAAGCATATTAATTCTAAATTCTTTTGCACTTTTGGTAGTAGTAATTAGATATACTCAAACAAACATACTGTACTTGCTAAAGAAAAGCTAAGCTTAGCGTGCACCGCTGTCATTATGGAGACACTGGAGGGCTAACGTGCAAGAAGACTTCCAACAGACACCCCACTACTAAAAATTCCATCATCTTCTCTGCCCCGTTGGTTCCTCCTCCCCCGTCCTCAGATCAGATCCGATCTCTCGCTCGCTCGCTCGCACCGGCCGGGCGAGGCGACGCACGACCGACCCCCCTCCCCTCCCCTCGACTGTGCCCTCTCGCCGCCGCCGTCTGCCGCCATGGCGGCGGCCAACGCCCCCATCGCCATGCGCGAGGCCCTCACGGTAACACGCGCGCGCATCATGCTCTCCGCCTCCGCCCCCCTTTCGGGAGTCAGATCAGATCTCCCGGCAGGGGCCGGAGCTTGCGGCCGACCGACTCGACTGACCGACTGACCGACTGACTCGTTCTCCATGGCGTTGTTGCTTGCAGCTGACGAGCCTGGGGATCGCGCCGCAGTTCATCACCTTCACCCACGTCACCATGGAGTCGGACAGGTACATCTGCGTCCGGGAGACCTCGCCGCAGAACAGCGTCGTCATCATCGACATGGCCATGCCCAGCCAGCCCCTCCGCAGGCCCATTACCGCCGACTCCGCGCTCATGAACCCCAACACCAGGATCCTCGCGCTCAAAGGTAGATCTCGCCGACCCCTTGCCCCTGGGATCTCGTTTTCATACTTGCTGCGGCCTCCATCCTAGCCCGCCGTGGGATCTGTCAGAGCCGGGCGGTGATCTCATCCTGTAGCTCCGTACTTAGTACAATGTGCAAATGGTGCAGTGGCTTTTAATTTGCATAGAAACCTGTGATCAAGTTTCAGCTGGGGATCTGTTAGCTTAGAGTGGCGATTGGCAATTATTTCCACACTTACAATGACAAATAGCACAGTATCTCAGTGATGAATACGCTTGTCATTATTTGCATATATAGATAATTCCGTTATGATATCATGCCCATGTTAGAAAGACAGTTTGGTGATCTAATATCTTAAAATTGTCGTTGAATTGCGATGAATACATATGTTCTTGACTTTGAAAAATGAATGCTCCCATGAAAGGTCAGATACATCCTTTCTATCTTGTGCTGATGTCTACTGACATCCCACACTTTAAATGCGTGTGATAGCTGCTGATCGGTTGTGCATTGAGTTCAGAGTTTCCATGGATTGCATGACGTCTATTTTGCCTATACTGTGACCATGACCATGACTTAGATTCCTTATAGTTGATCTTAGCTTGGACTTTGGATAGGTCACCGTAAGAGTTAATATATGAACCTGTGCAAGCCATTGTACGCTGTTGTTCTCATTTGAATCAATGACTTCTCCACGAACTGGATCTGCCTGTATTGTCTACGGCCTACTTTTGTCAAGGAAAATGCTACCTTTGTTTTGAGGGAAAACTGTAGGGTAGGATCCGGCAGTATGCATGTTATTTAACAACTAAAACGAAATATGCACAAGATATGGACGTGGAGGAATATGCAAATTACGTAGACTGATTGCTAGGCATCAACGGGATATACAATTGAATTATCCCAGGCACAGAACTTCCATATCTTCTCGTTTAAGCTTAAGGGCTTTCTGTCAATATGTTTTAAAGTCGAATGCTCCCTTATCACCTCTTTGTTTTGGCTAGTTATTTGTGATGAAGTAGAACTTGCATGTAAAATACCCATTTGATGTGATATTTTTTACGATGTTTTCTATTCCCTCTGTAAAGAAATGTAAGCGCGTTTAGATCACTACTTAGTGACGTTTAGATCACTACTTAGTGATCTAAGCGCTCTTTTAATCTAAGCGCTCTTTTATTTCTTTACGGAGGGAGTACATTCAAATAGTGATATCAGTTCTGCAAATAAACGGTAGCTGCCAGGTGATGTTCTTCCTGAATCAGAATTGTCTACTTGCAGAATCAGAATTGTCTATCTTTAATTTGATTTTTTTTTACGATGCTGTCTACATGCAAATACAATAGTGATATCAGTTCTGCAAATAAACAGATAGCTGCGAAGTGATGTTCTTGCACAATCAGAATTGTCTATCTTAAATCGTATAAAGTTGAAATGACTGGTTCATGCATCGATAGCATTTCAGGAGTTTACGAATAGACACGATAACATTCCACCTAATTATTTTTGCAGCTCAAATACCTGGAACCACGCAGGATCACCTGCAAATCTTTAATATTGAAGCTAAAACTAAAATCAAGTCGCACCAGATGCCTGAGCAGGTAAATGTTTTAAATTATTTTCAAGTGTTCTTGTTCCTTTTGTTTAAATGCTAATATGTAATCTTACTCGATACATTATCTTGCATATCTCCTCTTCTACAATTGCAGGTTGTGTTTTGGAAATGGATCACCCCAAAGTTGCTGGGTTTGGTAACACAGGCATCAGTGTATCACTGGTCAATTGAAGGTTACTCCTCTGACAAATCATAGTTATTGTCGGTTTAAGTGCTTCCAGCTTTGCATGATTTGGTGCTATGAATACAAAACCAAGATAATCATCGCTTGCTTTCGTTGGGATGCAGGAGATTCTGAGCCCATTAAGATGTTCGATAGGACAGCTAATTTGGCTAACAATCAGATTATCAACTATCGGTGTGATCCAGCGGAGAAGTGGCTCGTGCTTATTGGAATTGCACCTGGTGCTCCAGAGGTATGCTTAACAGACATTCTTGATATGTGTCATCATAACGTAGTGCACTGCTGTGTTCGGAATTGAATGCAATATAAAGACCACAATTGCTTTTGCCTCTCTTGCTGACATTTCTATCTCGATGATTTTTGACCCCTCTTGGTGTATAAGAATATAACCTATAATTTTCCAAAATTCGAAGCAAATTTACAACAGTGAGCCAGCAAGCAGTTGTTGTAGGCACTTATTAAACGATATACTTTGTCATATGTGCTTCTCATATTGACGAGCTTTCCTTTTCACCTATCAGAGGCCACAGCTGGTAAAGGGAAATATGCAACTCTTTTCTGTGGATCAGCAGCGTAGTCAAGCACTTGAAGCCCATGCTGCTTCTTTTGCAACATTCAAGGTACTGTTCAGTTATTTAGTGCTGCTTATATAATTGTTTATTTTCTAGTGTTTAACAACTGTGCTTGGTTTTCCTAACCAGGTTCCTGGCAACGAGAACCCATCCACCCTCATCTGTTTTGCTTCTAAGGCATCTAATGCTGGAACACTTACTTCTAAGTTGCATATTATTGAACTGGGCGCCCAGCCAGGTTTGTGTTTAGAACCCTGAAGTTCTACTTATCAATATTTTTGTTTCTGCATTCAAATTCAAATTCTTAGTAGAGCAAACTTGTCTACTGCATGGCCATTAGAATTTTGCTTTTATTTTGTTTAGATTCGTTCCTCTGTTCTTACTTTCGTTGTTGGTTCATTTCATGCAGGGAAACCTGGCTTTTCCAAGAAACAAGCCGATCTCTTCTTCCCACCAGATTTCCAGGATGATTTTCCTGTAGCCATGCAGGTATTATTTTAAGTCCCACAGGATGTATACCCTATATTAGCTACCACATAGATCTAATTCGTTTTATCTTCTTTTGATTACAGATCTCTCAAAAGTATGGCCTTGTCTATGTAATTACGAAGCTTGGGCTGCTGTTTGTATATGACTTGGAAACTGCTGCGGCAGTTTATAGAAATAGAATCAGTCCAGACCCCATATTCTTGACTGCAGAGTCTTCAACAACTGGTGGATTTTATGCCATTAACAGAAGAGGGCAGGTTTTGCATGCCACAGTTAACGATGCAACTGTTGTTCCTTTTGTCAGTGGTCAAGTATGTTGTTTTACTTTCTTTGATCCCTTGGCCATGTATATGTTAGTTAATCCTTTTAAAGTTTTAATACATTCTGGTGCATGCAGTTAAACAACCTTGAACTTGCCGTGAATCTTGCCAAAAGAGCCAATCTCCCTGGGGCGGAGAACTTGGTAAGCTCCGCAGCTAATTTTCTTCTGTGTATGATGATTTATATTTTGTGGCACCTGCTCTTTTTACCTATGCTTGTATTTTTGCATAATTAGTTAGTACACGTTTTGTTCGTGAGTAGTTCCTTGCTAAATTGTTGAGCTATTTGTTGCTAATTTCTTCGTATTCCATTGGAAATTGTGTAGCTGACATGTTTCAGTCTTCTACATTTAGCACTTGCATTCTTGCTGAATGAGCACTTCAGTCTTTTCAAGTTGTTTACGTAATCACTTAGCACAGTTCTCCTTCATAGTTGGAAATTTCATGCTTGCTCGTTGAATTATTTTGGCAGTCATCACTAATTGTTCCCTAGATAGCACTAATCTTTTTCCGCCTATACTTGTTACAGTAACTGTTTTGTCTTAGTGGAAATGGGGTGCTTATTGTTTTCTCTGTGAGTACTTATTGGTTGGTACTGGAGTGCTTACACTTGCAGTTAACTAGTCATGTAGTTGAGTTCTATGCTCACTGTAGAGTTTGAGATGTTTATCTTTTCTTTCATGCCACATATTGATTTGTAGATACTAAGTTTTGAAGTTTCTGAATTGCAGGTTGTGCAAAGATTCCAGGAACTGTTCGCACAGACAAAATACAAGGAAGCAGCAGAGTTGGCTGCAGAGTCCCCGCAGGGTCTTCTACGAACTCCCGAGACTGTTGCCAAATTCCAGGTCCCTTTCTTTTCATGCTGCCTATGAAGCTCTTAATGCTTACTTATTTCCTTTCTGCTGCTCAGTTGCCACCATTGTATTCCTTCTTAACGAGCCAGCCATTCTTCATACTGAACTGCGTGACTTATAAAGTGTGCTTACCGTATAAATTTTCATCAAAAGGATTATTAAAATTAGGGCTTTGCTATTTTTTTTACAAAAACAAACTCTTGGTAGTTATCATTTCCTGGAAGTATTATTGGGTTAGGACTAGAAATGTACACCTACAAAGACATATTATCTTCTTTCACATATACAGTTAATCTGCTTATAGTGTTGACATCTCTATTCCTTATTTGAAGGTATTATTTGTTAAGCGAAACACAACGGCCAAAAAGTTTCTTCTTATTTTAGATGTTACCCTTGTATAATCTGCTTTAATTGTAGGTTCTTCTGCTTGGCTCATTTGCTGTTTTTGTGCTTCACATGCAGAGTGTTCCTGTTCAAGCTGGACAAACACCTCCACTGTTGCAGTACTTTGGCACATTGCTTACTCGAGGGAAGCTCAATGCTTATGAATCCCTTGAGTTATCTCGACTTGTTGTCAATCAGAACAAGAAGAACCTTTTGGAAAATTGGTTGGCGGAAGACAAGTTGGAGTGCAGTGAAGAGCTTGGAGATCTTGTAAAGGTAAAATTGTGTTCTGCCATGTTTCTTGATTGCATAGAGCCATAGATATAGCCGTGCTTCCATTAATTTTGTTCACTATTGTGTCTGGAATGTTCACTCAGTGGTATGTTATTGCAGACGGTAGACAATGATCTTGCGCTAAAAATATACATAAAGGCTAGGGCAACCCCGAAAGTCGTCGCCGCTTTTGCTGAGAGGAGGGAGTTTGACAAGATCCTTATATACTCAAAGCAGGTATAGTGCTTTGGTACTGTTAAATCTTGTTTTCAGTTGGTATACCTGTGTTCACTTTGGACATTCACTGTTGACCTAACACTCTTGCTATTCCAGGTTGGATACACTCCGGACTACCTCTTCCTCCTCCAGACCATCTTACGTACGGATCCACAGGTAATAGTTTGTTTAAGAACTGTGCCAGGGTGAACCATTTTATACTTGATTGTGTGGTTCTTTGATCTGCATAAATCGCCTAACTGTATATCCTGTGTGTTCCTGGTCAGGGGGCTGTCAACTTTGCTCTCATGATGTCACAAATGGAGGGGGGTTGCCCGCTGGATTATAATACCATAACTGATCTCTTCCTTCAGGTAGCCTTTCTGTTCACATAAATGCTTATTATGCTTTGTTGATTTGTAATATTCTTTTTGCACTTTTTGCTGTGAATTTGGCTGTAATTCTTTGCCTTATGCATCTTTTGTTGACAGAGAAATATGATACGAGAAGCAACAGCTTTTCTGTTGGATGTTCTCAAACCAAATTTGGAAGAGCATGCTTTTCTTCAAACCAAGGTTAGCATTTACATTTTTTGAATATAGATGGCTACCATACATGTTTCATTCATTACTCAGTAGCTTCTGTCTGAATCCATTCCAGGTTTTGGAGATCAACTTGGTAACTTACCCAAATGTCGCCGATGCCATCCTTGCTAATGGTATGTTCAGTCACTACGATCGCCCTCGTATTGCTCAGCTGTGTGAAAAGGCTGGCTTGTACTTGCGGGCTCTCCAGGTTAGTATTTTTGCACGGATTCAGTTTGGGTTGATTCTTTGGCTCGCTATCTAATTATTCTTATACTGTAATGCAGCACTACGCAGAATTACCTGATATCAAGCGTGTTATCGTGAATACCCATGCTATTGAGCCGCAGGTTTGTTCTCTTCAGTTATAATTGGCCAGCAGTCTATTTTTTTTCCGGTCCACTGACTACTTTGTTGCACAGGCACTAGTTGAGTTCTTTGGAACCCTTTCTAAAGAATGGGCACTGGAATGCATGAAGGACCTTTTACTGGTCAACCTGAGAGGAAATCTTCAAATTGTTGTGCAGGTAACCTGCACAGTTACCTTCTCTTTCTCGTTGCTGCTCCCCCCTCCCCCCTCTCTTTGTTCTAATTGTCAAATTCATCTGTAGGCCGCCAAGGAATACTGTGAGCAGCTTGGAGTTGACGCTTGTATTAAACTGTTCGAACAATTTAAATCATACGAGGGGCTCTACTTCTTCCTAGGGTCCTATTTGAGCTCAAGGTACTTGTGCCTGATGTAACTTGATATGTTCTGTTTGCCCTTTTCTTACTGCGTCACACTTTAATATTTGACTTCATCACATGGAACAGTGAGGATCCAGATATCCATTTCAAATATATAGAATCAGCTGCAAGGACTGGACAGATTAAAGAAGTTGAGCGAGTCACAAGAGAGTCTAACTTTTACGATGCTGAGAAGACAAAGAACTTTCTGATGGAAGCAAAACTACCTGATGCCCGTCCACTCATAAATGTCTGTGATCGCTTTGGTTTTGTTCCAGATCTTACTCACTATCTGTACACAAACAATATGCTCCGGTACATTGAAGGCTATGTACAGAAGGTATATATAACTCTCATGAATTTAGTTTTATTTGAGTATCATTCTTGTAATATGTTGAGTATATGAATGGCCATTTACCCTTTTCTCTGTATTGTAGGTGAACCCTGGAAACGCTCCGTTGGTAGTGGGCCAGTTACTTGATGACGAGTGCCCGGAAGATTTCATTAAGGGTTTGATTTTGTCTGTTCGATCTCTTCTTCCTGTCGAGCCACTGGTTGATGAATGCGAGAAGAGGTTTGATTCTTAGCTCTTATCCTGTACACACATGCACACCTGCCTTTTCTTTTGGTCTTATTTGTTCACTATTTTTAACCAGGAACCGTCTACGTTTACTGACACAATTCCTGGAGCACTTAGTGAGTGAGGGTAGCCAAGATGTGCATGTCCACAATGCTCTTGGGAAAATTATCATTGACAGCAACAACAATCCTGAGCATTTCCTTACGACCAACCCGTTCTATGACTCCCGTGTGGTGGGTAAATACTGTGAAAAGAGGGATCCTACTCTTGCTGTTGTTGCTTACAGACGTGGACAGTGCGATGAAGAACTTATCAATGTTACCAACAAAAACTCGCTGTTCAAGCTGCAAGCTAGGTATGTAAATAGTTTTTTGTCCTTCTGATGTTCTGAATCTTTATATCCATTGGGTGTCTGCTTACATGCTCAAATCTTGTAATTTGAATTTTCAGGTATGTGGTTGAAAGAATGGACGGTGATCTGTGGGATAAAGTTCTACAGCCTGATAATGAATATAGAAGGCAGTTCATTGACCAAGTGGTTTCTACTGCATTGCCCGAAAGCAAGAGTCCTGAGCAAGTTTCTGCTGCTGTTAAGGCTTTCATGACAGCTGACCTCCCTCATGAACTGATTGAACTTCTTGAGAAGATTGTCCTTCAGAATTCCGCGTTCAGTGGAAACTTCAATCTTCAGAATCTGCTCATCTTGACAGCCATCAAGGCAGACTCATCTAGGGTCATGGACTATGTTAACAGACTAGACAACTTTGATGGTCCTGCCGTCGGAGAAGTAGCAGTTGAAGCACAACTTTATGAGGAGGCTTTTGCCATATTCAAGAAGTTCAACTTAAATGTGCAGGCTGTTGATGTTCTGTTGGATAACATCCGAAGCATAGAAAGGGCGGAAGAGTTTGCATTCCGTGTTGAAGAAGATGCTGTCTGGAGCCAGGTTGCCAAGGCCCAGTTGCGTGAAGGTCTAGTCAGCGAAGCAATCGAGTCCTTCATTCGTGCAGATGATGTGACACATTTCCTTGATGTCATCCGTGCTGCTGAGGAAGCCAATGTATACCATGATTTGGTCAAGTACTTGCTGATGGTAAGGCAAAAGGCAAGGGAGCCCAAAGTCGACAGCGAACTCATCTTTGCATATGCTAAGATTGATAGACTCAGTGACATTGAAGAGTTTATTCTGATGCCGAATGTTGCCAATCTCCAAAATGTTGGTGACCGTCTGTATGACGAAGAGCTCTACGAAGCTGCAAAGATCATCTATGCCTTCATCTCAAACTGGGCTAAGCTGGCTGTCACCTTGGTCAAGCTGAAGCAGTTCCAAGGTGCTGTAGATGCTGCTCGCAAGGCTAACAGCGCTAAAACATGGAAGGAGGTCTGCTTTGCTTGTGTTGACGCTGAGGAGTTCCGTCTAGCACAAATCTGTGGTCTCAACATTATCGTTCAGGTATATAAGCAGGGACATCCTTTTGAGCTTAATATATGTTCCTTTCCGAGGACCTTTTTCATCTCATCCTTTCTGACATGCCTTCTTTTTTGTTTAGGTTGATGACTTGGAGGAAGTGAGTGAATACTACCAGAACAGAGGTTGTTTCAGTGAACTTATTTCCCTCATGGAGAGTGGTCTTGGACTTGAGCGGGCACACATGGGCATCTTTACTGAATTGGGAGTTCTCTATGCTAGATACCGCCCTGAGAAGCTCATGGAACACATCAAACTCTTCTCCACCCGTCTCAACATTCCTAAGCTTATCCGTGCTTGTGATGAACAACAGCACTGGAAAGAGCTTACATACCTATACATTCAATATGATGAATTTGACAATGCTGCTACCACTATCATGAACCATTCTCCAGATGCATGGGATCACATGCAATTTAAGGATGTTTGTGTTAAAGTTGCAAATGTTGAGATTTATTACAAGGCAGTGCATTTCTATTTGCAAGAGCACCCTGATCTCATCAATGATCTTCTCAATGTGCTTGCACTTCGTTTGGATCATACCAGAGTTGTAGATATAATGCGCAAGGTTTGTACCTAATTGAAGATTTTGGTGTCTTAGACTTATACTCCCTCCGTTCCGAATTACTCGTCGCAGAATTGGATGCATCTAGATGCATTTTAGTTCTAGATACATCCATTTCTGCGACGAGTAATTTGGAACGGAGGGAGTATATACCATGCTAAAACTTTGAACTGTTCTGTTATTTTTATGCAGGCTGGTCAGTTGCATCTTGTGAAACCGTACATGGTTGCAGTTCAGAGCAACAATGTCTCTGCTGTCAATGAAGCTTTGAATGAGCTATATGTCGAAGAGGAGGACTACGAGAGGCTCCGTGAATCTGTTGACATGCATGATAACTTTGATCAGATAGGTCTTGCCCAGAAGGTAAGAGAACTAGACAAATATGAAATGCTTTTTGATGTTATTACTGTTTTTATTATAACAAGTGCCTGCTCTTGTTGACCAGCTTGAGAAGCATGAGTTGCTTGAGATGAGAAGGATTGCCGCCTACATTTACAAGAAGGCTGGCAGATGGAAGCAATCTATTGCCCTATCGAAGAAAGACAACATGTACAAGGATTGCATGGAGACATGCTCACAGTCTGGTGACCGTGAGCTCTCAGAGGACTTGCTTGTCTATTTCATCGAACAGGTCTGAATTCTATGCAAATTGAGTTATATGCCTTTTCTTGTGCTGGTTTAGCAGTGTGAATTTTTTTTGAACTTTAGTCCTATTGCATGAAATCTGCCTCCAGTATCTGTAGGCAGCACGTGATATTGCTTTTCTTATCACTAAAGGTCTCTGGTTTTCATGCAGGGAAAGAAAGAATGCTTTGCTTCTTGCCTCTTCATTTGCTACGACTTGATTCGTGCGGATGTCGCTCTTGAGCTTGCATGGACGAATAACATGCTGGATTTCGCGTTCCCCTATCTATTACAGGTATATATTTTTCTATGTGAATGTTTGGAAATATCCACCTGTGTACAATTTTGCTTTAATGGCGTTGTTGCTGTCCCGTGCAGTTCATCCGTGAGTACACAAGCAAGGTAGATGATTTGGTGAAGGACAGGATAGAATCGCAGAAGGAAGAGAAAGCTAAAGAGAACGAAGAGAAGGAACTAGTTGCGCAGCAGGTAATCTTGAAGTGCACCTTTGTTTTGGTTGAACGACGTATTATCTACTCCCTCTGTACCGTAATATTTGTCGCTGGAGTAGCTGGAGTTTAGCTACTCCAGCGACATATATTACGTTACAGAGGGAGTATTATTCATGCTTAAGGAGCCAACATGACAAATATGCATTCTGTTTGACAGAACATGTACGCTCAATTGCTTCCTCTGGCCTTGCCTGCTCCGCCCGGCATGATGGGCGGTCCACCTCCTATGGGCGGGATGGGCATGCCGCCGATGGGCGGGATGGGTATGCCGCCGATGGGTCCTGGTCCAATGCCAGCATACGGGATGCCTCCAATGGGAAGCTACTGAGTCAACCAGCCTCTGTTGTATGAATTTGAGGAGTACAGATGATGTGAAGTATTTGAGTTGACGCAGAGGGAGGGAAGAATCATGAATATCTATCCCAGAGAGGTATCTTCCAAGGTGTATATCTGCGTCATCGGTTGTTCCAGTTAATATTCTTTTGGTACCAGGACAATTTTGGCAAGCGAAATCTCTAGCCGAGTTTGAGTTAATTACAGGACTGCTATATATTATATATATTATATTACGGTTGGATAGGATGAGCAGCAGCATGAGTGGTTAGGCCCCTGGTACCATTTGTATAGGTGTTATATTGAAAGTTTGTAGACATTCTGCATGTACACTCGTCGGTGTTGGTGTTGCTGCCAGCCATAAACACATCAAATACTGTCTGTATGTTGTTAATTACCGGTTTCCATCTCTTGTCCAGTGCTTAGTTTTTTTGTAACCGAATGAACGCTTTTGTTGTACTTCTGAGTTGCTGATGGTCTATAGTTTTTTCCGTGCATCGTACTAGCTGTGCTCAAATCCGATAGAATGTACAACTGACTGTACTCCGCTCCTTGATGGTTGTTTTGTGACTGGTCATGCTCCAGCCGAACCAGAAGTTCCGCGAAACTACTCGTGTCAATTTCATATTTATGGAGATGTTTGTTCGCTGACAGTAACATCTTAAACTACGTAGGCGCGTGGCCCCAGTAACGCAAGATTAGCAAGATTATTTCATTCTAGCCCATTCAAGACGTCTGAATCCACTATGTCTATCCTGGAAGGACCCATTCCTGTCAAGTATTCAAGAAGGGACCACTCCAGAATGGTCTAGAATGTGCATCCAGTTGCAACTAAGCCGGCGACTATAACGATTTCCCTTGCTACCGCTTTGTTTTCGTGCAGTTCCTGTTTCTTTGCATCAGCTGCGTGCGTTGACAAGCATTTGTCACCTTTAGTCGGTCCATCTACTTGTTCGTGAACCTTCCTTTGTCACCCAACATGTCTCGATGCATGCATCTCTTGGTTAAGACCGGTCAGTTACCCATACCTGTCCTGTGGCTCCTCTACCCGACATTCGTCAAGGTAGCAAGAAGCGTCGACTCTGTGTCTTGTCGTCGGCAATTACGGGTCAAACGACGGAGAAGGACGACTGTGCATATGGAAACGAGTGGGTTCCTTCTCCCTTCTTGCACATCAAGGCGCCCTTTGCCTTGTTTTCTCTACGTAGGGAAATCACTTGGAAAGGCCCCCGCTGAATCTACTTTTATTCAGCTTTGCTGATTGTCTTAAATCTTTGGAAGCATCACCTAAGGTTTCACACTTATAACTAGGCCAAGGTCGTAAAAAAGGAACCCAGAGCTCCATTTTTTCTCTTCCAGAGATAAAACGCGGTTGGCACTCGGATGTTTTTTCACGACATTCTTTTATGACAAACTCAAAGTAGCAACGCGTATGCATGTCTTCACATGCGGCTGCTATCCAATGTGATATTTGCCTATATAGAAAGAGTACACACATGCACTCAGAAATCTTACATTCTAGTGTAGCAGTTAATGGGGAAAGGAGGATCTGAAATATTATTTGGAAAGCTAATGTCCCTCAGAAGATCAGAATACTTGCTTGGCGGGTGGCTTCTAATATTTTGGCGGTTCAAGTTAACAGGGTTAAACAGCATCAAGCTATCCTGAGAACATGTACAATTTGTGGTGTTGAAGATGAATGCACTTTTCATGCGTTGGTGAGTTGCCCAAAGGCGCGTGCTCTTAGTTTGGCTTTGATAAAGGTATGGAATTTGCCGGCCGAAGTGCTTTTTAAAAATATAGGGCCAGATTGGTTTCTTATTTTACTGGATCAATTAAGTCCGACAGCGCGTGAGCAGACTATATTCATGTTGTGGAGAGCCTGACATTTGAGGAATGATTTAATTTTTGCTAAAGGTAAAGAATACATCTAAGCCTCTGTGAATTTTGTACAAAATTACTTGGCTTCCATTTCGTCTTGCCAAACAAAAGCGCAGGGAGTGATAAGTAAAGAAAGGCAAGGAATTGGAGGAGGGCATTCAGGTTTCGAATAATGTGGAGAGGAACCTCCTAACGCGGAGTTTTTCAAGATTAACGTCGATGCAAGTTTTGTGGAGGCAATCAACGCCGCGAGTGTGGGGGTGGTTGTCAGAAACCATGTTGGAGAAGTAGTAATTTCCTCTTGGGATTATATTGGAGCCTGCTATAGCGTTGAAGAAGCGGAACTTAGAGCGGCAATCTCCGGATTGTATATCGGTATCACAATTCACAAACCCATCATTTTAGGAACTGATTGTTCTTTTGTAGTTGGTGTTCTAGGAAAGGATATTTTTGAAAAATCTCCCCTTGTTGACCTTAAGAAGGAAGCATTGAGTATTTCAAAGATGCTTGCGAATGTAAAGATTTCCAATATTAGCAGGGAAGCTAATATGGTGACGCATGAGATAGCTAAGTTTAGTTTTAATAATAGGTCTGACAGTGTTCTTATTAATAGTGTTTCGGCCTGTGTGGCAGATGCTGTAATGAATGATTGTATAAAGATTCTAATTTAATTAATATATGGGTGTGGTTAAAGAAAAAGAAATCTTACACATCATGTTGACACCATCATATTAGTTGCTAAACGGGAATTTTAAAAGTGATTTATCTCGCAAACCGTTAATCCGATTAGCGACCTTTCTTTCATCGGTGGGTTCTCCGCCTTGACGAATGAAATCGGACCGTCTACCAGGCCAGCGGTTTGAGATTCTTTTTAAATTCAAACTTTAAAGAATTTTTTGGTGATGTCATGCTCATGTGTTAGTGTTGCATGCAAAGGAGAGAAGGAAGTGAGTTGCCCCATGAGAAGGCCAACATGCGGCGCCAATATCCTTTATTATCTATTCAAAAAAGAGTAAACAGAGGGTTTACCATTTGCTTAAACTAATCACGAACAAGATTCTTATCAATGAGCTAGAGGTCAAATAGGAAGAGGTATGAGCTTATTTACAACATGACACCCTCAACTTCTCTTCATCATCAAAATTGAAAAGATAAAGAAGAACAAACAAAAGTTAAGCATCACACCCAAACCCCCAGCATACAATTGAAACATCCACCATGTGAACAAGTGCAACCACATGTCAAAAACACAGAAGAAAAAAGCGAACGAATGAAATGAAACCAACCGTCCTTTACAAATTGGCCATCATCATGACCCTGAACTCGTCGAAGGAGAGGACGCCGTCGCCGTTGAGGTCGAACCTGCAGATCATAGCCCTGCACTCCTCCAGCCCCATCTTCTCGGCCCCCAGCAGCTTGCCCAGCATCCGCCTCAGGCTCGCCGGCGTGATCCTGGCGCCCTCCTCCTCGCCGCCCCCCGTCGCGTACATCGCGAACGCCTCCCTTAGGCACCGCCGCCTCACCTCCTCGTCGTCGCCTCCGGCCGCCCCACCGTCGTCTCCGGCGGCGGCGAGGCCGAGCCGGGAGAACTCCTCCTGGTCCAGCAGCCCGTCGCCGTCGGCGTCCACCGTGGCCAGGATCGCCGCCGCCTCCTCCTCGGACACCTCCTCGCCCAGCGCCGCCGTCATGGAGCCGCGCAGCTCGGCCGCCGACACCTTGCCGTCGCCGTCCTTGTCGAAGGCGGCGAACACCGACGACGCCTGCGCCACGGCCTCGGCCACCATCCGTGAATGCTCAATCTTGTTTGCTTGCTGGCTTCTCTGTGACCTCTATGTATCTTGCTGGTGAACTGCTCACAACCTTATATCACGTGGCTTGATGGACATGGTGTGGCGCATGGGTGTTGATGCTATATATGCTGGTACGGGCCCTGTACGGGCAGAATGTCAAATAATTCCAGAGAGTTCAGGCTTAGAACCTTCTCCATGACCGTGGCAACGCGTCAGCAACGCTATCAGGTTCCGTGGATATGCGCGTAGCCGTAGGGTTACCAGCAGCTTTCTGTGTGCTGCGAACTGCGATGCATCGTGCGTCCTTCATTCCCAGTGCGTTAATTAATTAATTAAGCGTCACAACAAAGCTCTAGTACAAAATGATTATTTTTGCATTACTTGACTTCGAGGGAATATTTCACGTCAAACATTGGTATCGAATTTCTTTATTTTTGCTATACTATACTATATATTTGGGTTTTTTTAGAGATCATTTTTTCATGGTATTGAGAAAATTCCCAATACCATTGGTTTGTGAAACTCACAGAAATCTTTTTGGGTCTTTACTTAAGGCAATTCTGTTAAGAGTCTCTCGTTTCATGCTTTCCCATGATGGGTCATTGTTTTCAAGATTGTGTCCAAAATCATTATTTTGACCAAATTTCGAGGATGTGGTTAGTACTTTCCAAGTTTCTTCTGTTTTGCCATGGTTCCATTTCAGGGTAACACTTTTATACCATTATATAGTGTACGGATAATTTTGAATATTGATCACTGGATGAGGCCAGTATGATGGTACAAATGTGACAAATCCAATCACTATTAGTCATTGAATATCATCTCCATCCATCGAATTCTGCCATATGTATTATCTTGAAGATTGAGAGCTTAAGCACAATGTACAAATCTCAAAACACAAACACTTCTTTGTTTTAGAGTATTCCATGCTTAAGTTCTCCAAGCCTTCTTTTGTCACTAAATGAATTATCATTATGTTTTAACTTTATGGTTTACAATGTATAATATGCACAAACCTCAAACCAAGGCACTCCTCGGTTGTTCTAGACTTTACCACGCTTTATTTCGTCATTTTTTTTGACATTTACTCTTACTTTATGATTCATTTTAAAGGCTGACCACAACTTTATGAAGTCCACTTGTCTTAGCAAATGCAATACTTCATGCATAAATTACTCCAGACTTGCATGTTTACCTCTTATGACTTCGTATGTCAATATTCATTTGTATGCCGGTTATCTGATTTCTCACATGCAACACACATGTACCTTACTAGTACATATGGCAGCAAAATGTGGTTTCCCATTGGGAATAGAGTGTCGCAAATTGACAATACATCATCGTTTATTTATTTATTTTTGTGAATACGCCATCGTTTATTTCCCTTGTAACCGCCAGATATACAAATATCTTGATGAGAATCCCACAAAGAAAGTATTCATGAGAAATAGAACTTTTGTCTCTAAACTATTGGCTGAATCTACTTTTGATCCCTAAGCTTTGAAAGTAAAAAAAACTTTACTCTCAACTCCCAGAATCTCGGGGTCTACTGCCTTTCAGCGTCATCCATGCTGAAATTCACCATGACCATTGTCTACTGGCCTACAGACCACTCCAAGAAGGACGAGTTCTTTGCTGAACTCTGTGTTGTCTCACTGACACCGGGTTCCCGGCTGTTCGCACTCGGCCACTCTAATCATGTTTATCGCGTCTGTGACAAAAACAACAACACCAACATTAAAAGAAGTCATCTTAACTGGTCCGGTAGCACCCTTGAAGATTGTTATCTCAAAGGATTCCACTTGTACAATAGTCGATTCATATGGAGTAATGAAAGAGAGAACTCTACCATGAGCAAGGTCGATAATTTCTTCTGCAATGATAACTGTGACGTTTCCTTTGACGGTCATATCCTCCACGCCTTATCCTCCTCGCTCTCCGACCATTATTCGCTCTTGCTTGCTAGCAGCCGCGGTCAGAGGAAGCCGAGATCGTTCAAATTTGAGTGCTTCTGGACGCGCATGCCAGGGTTCTCCTACGTGGCCCTTCAAGCATGGAATGAACCTTGCACTCGTTCTGATCCATATAGGATCCTTTTCCACAAGTTGCAGCACACTAGTAGGCGCCTCCGGATGTGGAGCAGGTCCCTTCTCTCCAACACCAAGCTTCAACACCACATGGCCCTAGAGGTCGTTCTTCACCTTGACTTGGCCATGACGACCCGACAGCTTTCACCGGAGGAGCTTAGAGCACGGCTCAGTCGGCGTGCCATTGCACTTGTCGTGCTTGAGAGGTCGCAAAAGAAGCAATTGTTGGGAACGTAGTAATAATTCAAAATTTCCCTACGTGTTACCAAGATCAATCTAGGAGATGCTAGCAACAACAGAGAAGGAGTGCATCTTCATACCCTTGAAGATCGCTAAGCGGAAGCGTTACAGGAACACGGTTGATGGAGTCATACTCGCGGCGGTTCAAATCGCGGAAGATCTGATCTAGCGCCCAACGGACGGCGCCTCCGCGTTCAACACACGTACAACCTGGGAACGTCTCCTCCTTCTTGATCCAGCAAGGGGAGAGGATAAGTTGAGGGAAAACTCCGGCAGCACGACAGCGTGGTGGTGGAGCTTGCGGTTCTCCTGCAGGGCTTCGCCAAGCATTACGGAGGAGGAGGTGTTGGAGGAGGGAGGGGCTGCGCCAGGGGAAGGGGTGGGGCTGCCCTCTCTCTCCCTCACTATATATAGGGGGGAAGGGGGGAGGAGGAGGCACCCTAGGGTTTCCCTAGGGGAGGGTCGACGGCCACAGGGGAAACCCTAGATGGGTTTGGGCGCCCCAACCCCTAGGAAACTTGCCCCCCAAGCCGAGAGGGGCGGCTGCCCTAGGGGAGGCGCCCCCACCTCTCCAGGTTACGTGAGATGGGGTGGGAGGGGCGCACAGCCCCTTAGTGGGCTGGTGCCCCCCCTTCCCTTGTCTCATAAGGCCCCCCAACGCTTGCCGGGGCCTCCGAAACTCCTTTCGGTCACGCTGGTCATCACCCGGTACTCCCAGAACAATTCCGGACTCCAATACCCTTCGTCCAATATATCGATCTTCACCTCCGGACCATTCTGGAGTTCCTCGTCACGTCCGGGATCTCATCCTGGACTATGAACAACCTTCGGTAACCACATACGATTCCCATTACAACTCTAGCGTCACCGAACCTTAAGTGTGTAGACCCTACGGGTTCAGGAACCATGCAGACATGACCGAGACACCTCTCCGGCTAATAACCAATAGAGGGATCTGGATACCCATATTGGCTCCCACATGTTCCACGATGATCTCATCGGATGAACCACGATATCGGGGATTCAGTCAATCCCGTATACAATTCCCTTTGAACATTAGTATGTTACTTGCCCGAGATTCGATCATCGGTATCCCCATACCTCGTTCAATCTCGTTACCGGCAAGTCTCTTTACTTGTTTCGTAACACATGATCCCGTGGCTAACTCCTTAGTCACATTGAGCTCATTATGATGATGCATTATCGAGTGGGCCTAGAGATACCTCTCCGTCATACGGAGTGACAAATCCCAGTCTCGATTCGTGCCAACCCAACAGACACTTTCGGAGATACCTGTTGTGCACCTTTATAGCCACCCAGTTACGTTGTGATGTTTGATACACCCAAAGCACTCCTATGGTATCTGGGAGTTGCACAATCTCATGGTCTAAGGAAATGATACTTGACATTAGAAAAGCTCTAATAAACGAACTACACGATCTTGTGCTATGCTTAGGATTGGGTCTTGTCCATCACATCATTCTCCTAATGATGTGATCCCGTTATCAACGACATCCAATGTCCATGGTCAGGAAACCATAACCACCTATTGATCAACGAGCTAGTCAACTAGAGGTTTACTAGGGACATGTTGTGGTCTATGTATTCACACATGTATTACGGTTTCCGGTTAATACAATTATAGCATGAACAATTGTAAGGGAATATTTATCCCCAAGGTGTTTTGGTGATTGATGACAATGCATTTGCGGACTAATCGTGTGTCTCGAGTATTTCAGATATTTCATTACTAGGCACAAGACGGTTAGGAGCCCCTCGAAGGTTATTGAAGATGGTGTTTTTCTACGTTCCTTTTTCGGTGGATTTGAGTCATAGGAAAGCCGTACTATTAAGAGGGGGTCCGCTTTGGAAAGGTTTGGGTGGAATCGTCACGTACACGTTTACTCCTCTTTGCACCGGCTTTCCCTTAGCACTTTGGAGCATCCTCCGTTTCTTCGTGTTTGTGCAAAAAGAAGAATTCCTAATGTTGCTGTTCTGAGGCTTGCGGTAGTACTGCTCTTCGGAGCGATAGTACCGCAGGCCCCTGCGGTAGTACCACATGCCTTTGCGGTAGTACCGCTCCTTGGGAGCCATAGTACTGTGAGTCCTGGTCCGGCACAACACCATTAGCGGAAGTAGGGGCGGATGTAATTTTTTACATACGCTCCCTGCGCGGTAGTACCGCTTGCCTTCAGCGGTAGTACCATGTCGGATTTTTGCACTATTTGAAAATCAGCGGAACTGGCCACGTACGTTTCTTTATTTGTCCACGGCCTTCCCAGGCTGGTCCAACCCTGCCTTGCGGTAGTACCGCAAGGGGGTGCGGTAGTATCGCGCGGGCGGCAGTACCGCTCCAGCTTCGTTGCTATAGGCCTGGGTTAGCTCTTGCCGTGGCCACGGTAGTACCGCGGTTCGCTGCGGTAGTACCGTGAGCCCTTGCGGTAGTACCGCTTGGCTGGCGCGGTAGTACCGCATGTCGCGGGCTGGTTAAGTGGATAACGGTTGGATTTGTCTCTCCACTATATAAGGGGCATCTTCTTCTCCGAATTGACTACCTCTTCCAACCCTAAGCTCCATTGTTGCTCCAAGCTCCATTTTCGCCCGATCTCTCTCCCTAGCCAATCCAACTTGTTGATTTTCTAGGGATTGGTTGAGAAGGCCTCGATCTACACTTCCACCAAGAGAAATTCGATTCCCCCCACTAATCCCTTGCGGATCTTGTTACTCTTGGGTGTTTGAGCACCCTAGACGGTTGAGGTCACCGCGGAGCCATATTCCATTGTGGTGAAGCTTCGTGGTGTTGTTGGGAGCCTCTGATAAAGTTGTGGAGATTTCCCCAACCTTGTTTGTAAAGGTCCGGTCGCCGCCTCCAAGGGCACCAATAGTGGAATCACGGCATCTCGCATTGTGTGAGGGCGTGAGGAGAATACGGTGGCCCTAGTGGCTTCTTGGGGAGCATTGTGCCTCCACACCACTCCAACGGAGACGTACTTCCCCTCAAAAGGAAGGAACTTCGGTAACACATCCTCGTCTTCACCGGCCCCACTCTTGGTTATCTCGTACCTTTACTTGTGCAAGCTTATTTGTGTTATTTCCCTTGCTTGCTTATGTGCTTGTTGTTGTTGCATCATATAGGTTGCTCACATAGTTGCATGTCTAGACAACCTGCTTTGATGCAAAGTTTAATTTGGTAAAGAAAAGTTAAAACATTTAGTTGCCTATTCACCCCCCTCTAGTCAACTATATCGATCCTTTCAATTGGTATCAGAGCCTCGTCTCTTTACTAAGGACTTTGTCGTCCGAAGAGTATGGTTGACACCGTAGACGGTGTGGAGGAGCACTCCGGTGTGAATCCGATCTCGTCTACGGGCGATGGGGGGAACCGCGGTCTCTCGTGAGGAATTCAATGTGGCTTTGGAAACATTGAAAACCTCCATGACGACTGAGGTTGAAAGCATGTTTAATAAATTCATAGAAGGGCTTAAACTTTCCACCGCACCGTTGAAAGTGAGTGATCCCACTAACAAGGTGACGGATGCTAACTCCGACAAGGGGGAAGCTACAAGTGAAAAGGTTCCTTCTTCTAGTGGTAAAAATGGCACCGGCCTCTTTGCCCATGTGGAACCTCCACTTGTTTATGGTGGACCGATTCCTTCCACTCATTTGAATCATGCCGGTCCTCCCACTAAGATTGTGAAAAATGAGGACTTTGATTCTTGGGTCTATCATTTCGAGCGTCATTTAAATCATGTGAATACTAATCTTTGGAGAATCATTGAAGAAGGTTTCTATCCGCATGACCGAAGCAACTTCACTCCTAGAGAAGCCGCGGATAATCAATTCAATGAGAATGCTCTCTTCATCATCCAAGATGCAATTCCACCCGAAGATCTTCCTCACCTCCGGCCCTTCACCATGGCCAAAGATGCATGGCACCAAGTTGTTTCCCTCTATAGGGGAAGCGCAAGCATTCAACGCTCCAACTATGAAGTGGTGCAAGATGAAGCCGATGAGTTTGCAATGAAAGAAGATGAAGAACCTCGTGAGCTTTATCGGAGAGTAACCAAACTCGCGGTCTCACTCCGAGATCATGGGAGCAAGGATACAGATGACAATTGGATCAAGCGCAAATTCCTCAAGGCAATGATGCCTTACCACAAGGCCATGTCCTCCATCATTCGTCAAAGGCCGGACTTCCACACCTTGTCCTCAAGTGAAATGTTGGATGAGTTTGTGGCTATGAGCATCTTGGACAAAACCGCCGACAATGCGGTGCTACGTTCTCAAAGAGCAAAGAAGCCCAACCTTGCATTAAAAGCCAAGGTTAGGGTGGAAGAAGAGGACGAAGAGGAAGAAGAGGAGAGCAACCCCGAAGATACAAAGTGTAAGTGCATCTAGTGCCACCCCTAGTTGGTTTTGGAGTATTGACGACAAACCTGGTTGAGGGACTAATGTGTTTGTGAGAATTGTAGGATAACACAGGTAGTAGTCCCTCATTGATTTGGTTTACCTACCGGAGATGACCCCTAAAAATGTGTGAAAACATTGAAGACTATGGTGGTATGTGAAGATATTCACATTGAAGACTATGACATGAGAAGACATCGCATGAAGACTTTGGAGCGCGAAGACATAGTTGTTTCGTAGTTTCATCTTCTTCTTTGTTGAGTCATAGGAACCACCGTACTGTTAAGTGGGGTCCAAGTGAACATAGTCAGAATGACTAAAGTGATGCTCAACCAAATCCTAAGTCTTCGAGCGAAGACAATGAGAGCAAGTCTTATCCAGAGCTAGATAAGTCAGCTTTACTTGTAGCCCAAGTTAAGCTGTCGCGTGTGTTTGAAATCTGACCGTTGGAACACGTGTCAGTTCCTTAGTGACCCAGGGTCATTTCGGACAAATCAGGTCGGGTTGCCTAGTGGCTATAAATAGCACACCCCCTACACCATAAATTGGTGGCTGCTCAGAGTTAGCGCACGACTTTTGTCGTTTGAGAGCAACCCACCTCGAAGCCTTTGAGAGAGAAATCCTTGCGAGGACAAAGCCCTAAACACCCAGAGCCAAAGAGTGTTAGGCATCACTGAAGTCTTCCTGTCTGTGTGATCTGAAGACTTGTTACACTTGAGGACTGTGAATCCTCCAGCCAGTTAGGCGTCGCATTCTGAGCATCCAAGAGTCATTGTGGATCGCTGGTGAACGAAGTCTGTGAAGGTTTGGAAGTCTACCTTGAAGACTTACCTGAGTGATTGGGCGAGGACTGTGTGTCCTTAGCTCAAGGGGAATAAGGTGAAGACACAGTCTTCTGAGTTAAATCTCAGCCTCCCTAACGAGACGTACAGTTGTCACATCAACTGGAACTGGTCCAACAAATCCCTTGTCTTCACCAAGCAACTGGTTCTATCCTTTCCTTCTCTTTATTTATAGTTGGTCCTTGTGGAGTCATTGCCTGATTGCATTATCTATTTGTCTTCACTATGTGACTGTTTGTTCTGATTGGCTTCATACTATCTTCCATCCCGATCCATACTGCCTAGCTGCTATTAGTCTTCGTGATTTCACTTCATTGTATACTTGACTATGGCTTGCCTAGTGTAGTCTACCTTTCGCTGCATGTTAATAGGTTCATTTCTATCGTTTGTCTTCGAAACTTCCATGTTTTGAAGACTTCAATAAAAATCGCCTATTCACCCCCCTCTAGTCGATAACTAGCACTTTCAATTGGTATCAGAGCAAGGTACTCCCTTGTTCTGTGTGATTCGGTTTAACCACTTGGAGTTTTAGCTATGTCGACTGCAGGGATAATCAAAGTCTCCGCTGCGTGCCCCATCTTCGATGGAACTGAATATCCCTACTGGAAGAATAAGATGCGCATGCATCTTGAAGCCATTGATGTCGACCTCTGGTATGTCGTCAAGAATGGCGTTCCCAAGACTAGTGAAGGTGTCATCCCTGCTGATGTGAAGAAGTTCGTTCAACTGGATTCTACTGCCAAGAACATCATCCGTGGTCATCTGACCAAAGGACAGTATGGCCGTGTGAGTGCTCTGGAAACATCGAAGCTAGTCTGGGACTGGCTCTCCAAGGTCAACGAAGGCGTCTCAACCCAGAGAGATCAAAGGATCAGTGTCCTTCACAACCTCTTCAACCACTTCAAGAGAAACGACAATGAGAATGTTTAGCTCACGTTTGATCGCCTCACTGACATCACAAATGAGCTTCAAGCTCTCGGTGCTACTGAGATCACCAAACATGAAATCGTTAAGACGCTCCTGAGATCACTTGACAGCTCGTTTGACATCCTAGCCCTGATGAGGGAGTCCTGGATTAGGGGGTGTCCGGATGGCCGGAGTATACCTTCAGCCGGACTCCTGGACTATGAAGATACAAGATTGAAGACTTCGTCCCGTGTCCGGAAGGGACTTTCCTTGGCGTGGAAGGCAAGCTTGGCGATACGGATATGTAGATCTCCTACCATTGTAACCGACTTTGTGTAACCCTAACCCTCTCCGGTGTCTATATAAACCGGAGGGTTTTAGTCCGTAGGACAACATACACAACAACAATCATACCATAGGCTAGCTTCTAGGGTTTAGCCTCTCTGATCTTGTGGTAGATCTACTCTTGTATTACCCATATCATCAATATTAATCAAGCAAGACATAGGGTTTTACCTCCATCGAGAGGGCCCGAACCTGGGTAAAACTTCGTGTCCCTTGCCTCCTGTTACCATCCGGCCTAGACGCACAGTTCGGGACCCCCTACCCGAGATTCGCCGGTTTTGACACCGACATTGGTGCTTTCATTGAGAGTTCCTCTGTGTGTTCGCCGTTAGGCTTGATGGCTCCTATGATCATCGATAGTGATGCGGTCCAGCGTGAAACTTGTCTCCTCGGACAGATCTCTGTCTTTGGCGGCTTTGCACTACGGGCCAATTCACTTGGCCATCTGGAGAAGATCGAAAGCTATGCCCCTGGCCGTCAGGTCAGATTTGGAAGTTTAAACTACACGACTGACATCCGCGGGGACTTGATCTTCGATGGATTCGAGCCACTGCCGAGCGCGCCGCACTGCCACGACGAGCATGATCTAGCTCTGCCGCCTAACAGTGCCCTGAAGGCCGCACCCGCATCGGCTTCGACCCTTAATTCGGAGCCAACTGCGCCAATCAAGGATGGGTGGTTGGACACCGCCTCGGGGGCTGCGATCCTAACGGCGATCGAGCTGAACACCAGCCCCGCACTCCGCGAGACTCGTGATTCCAAGGAGCCGGACTCCTCTCCGGACTCCGAACCATTCGCGCCTCTGCCGATCGAATCCGATTGGGCGCCGATCATGGAGTTTACTGCCGCGGACATCTTTCAGCACTCGCCCTTTGGCGATATTATGAAATCACTAAAGTCTCTCTCTTTATCAGGAGAGCCCTGGCCGGACTACGGTCAGCGAGATTGGGATACGGACGATGAAGAAATTCAAAGCCCACCCACCACCCACTTTGTAGCCACTGTCGACAATTTAACCAACATGCTCGACTTCGACTCCGAAGACATCGACGGTATGGACGCCGATGAAGGAGACGATGAAGAACCAGCGCCTATTGGGCCCTGGAACGCCACCTTGTCATATGACGTATACATGGTGGACGCACCAAAAGATGACGACGGGGAGCGGAAAGATGCACCGAAGGCTTGTTCCCTCGAAAAGCAGTCAAAGCGGCGACGCAAGCGCCGCCACAAATCCCGCCTCGACAGAAATAGCGATCACACAGACCCAGCGCTGGAGCAGGGCGAACCGCTGCCGGACAACGGCAATCTGGATAATCAAACCGAACAAACAAATCCTATCAAGGATAATGGTCCGGACGACATAACGCCAGACAGGCACCCGGAGCAGCAGACTGCCCGTAAAAGGCTCGTTGCCACCGCGAGGAGTCTGAAAAAGCAGAAGCAAAGGCTCAAGGCTGCGCAAGACACACTCCACATCAGATGGAGTAAAATACTCAACACAGCAGCGATGTACGACGACAATCGCCCCTCCAAGAGCTACCCAAAGCGGAAGCTGCTACCTGAATTCGATGAGGAGGCCTCAGACCCCCCACAACCAAATATCAAAGCAGCCACCTGGTCGGATAGACGACCCCTCTATCAACACAGAGCGGCATATAACGCCACTCACAATACAACACCCGACCCATGCGAGGGCTCGCACCCAAAGGACGGCGCAACAAGATCCATCTATGGACCACGCAAGCGCGCCCCAGCATACAATGCAACACAACAAACATCTAAACAACGCGGTACACCCAGCTACAGTGGTGCCGCACACCCCCTATGTTTCACCGATGAGGTGCTGGACCATGAATTTCCAGAGGGATTCAAGCCCGTAAACATAGAGGCATACAACGGAACAACAGACCCTGGGGTCTGGATTGAGGACTATATCCTTCATATCCATATGGCTCGAGGAGATGATCTCCACGCCATCAAGTACTTACCCCTCAAGCTCAAAGGGCCAGCTCGTCACTGGCTCAAAGGCCTCCCCGAAAGCTCCATTGGAAGTTGGGAAGAGCTCGAAGACGCCTTTCGGGCAAATTTTCAAGGGACTTATGTCCGACCTCCAGACGCGGACGATTTGAGTCATATAACTCAACAGCCCGGAGAGTCAGCCCGAAAGCTTTGGAACAGGTTTCTTACTAAAAAGAACTAGATTGTCGACTGTCCGGATGCCGAAGCCTTGGCAACTTTCAAGCATAGCATCCGTGACGAATGGCTCGCCAGACACCTCGGCCAAAATAAGTCGAGAACGATGGCCGCATTAACAAACCTCATGACCCGCTTTTGCGCGGGTGAGGACAGCTGGCTAGCCAGATGCAGCACCAGCGACCCCAGTACATATGAAGTTAGAGATGGAAACGGGAAATCACGGCGCAACAACAATAACAAACGCCAGAATAAATAAGACAGCACGAAGGGCACGGCAGTAAATTCCGGATTCAAAAGCTCTCGGCCAGGTCAAAAGCCGCCCCCTAAAGGCACCAGGGATGAACTATCCAGCCTCAACAAAATTCTGGACCAAGTATGTCAGATCCCTAGTACCCCTGGTAAACCTGCTAATCATACCCACAGAGAATGTTGGGTCTTCAAGCAGTCCGGCAAGCTCAACGCTGTACACAAGGGGGAGGATACACCAAGTGAAGACGAGGACGAGCCTCCCAAGCAAGACACGGGGGAACAAAAGAAATTTCCACCAGAAGTCAAAACAGTAAACGTGTTACACGTGATCAAGGGAAAAAACAACACGGCACTCCCAAGAAAATATACCCAAGTGCCTGTCACCGCAAAGTCCTGCCACTGGTTGTCTCAACCGATCACTTTCGACCATCGCGATTACTCAGCAAGTATCCGACACGCAGGATGGGCTGCCCTGGTATTAGACCCAGTAATTGGCGGATATCACTTCACACGAGTCTTGATGGACGACGACAACAGCCTAAACCTAATATATCAGGATATAATCCGCGGGATGGGGTTAGACCCAACACAAATTCGCCATAGCAATACTACCTTTAAAGGAGTAACGCCAGGCCTAGGGGCTCGTTGTACGGGCTCCCTCCTACCACAGGTGATATTCGGCTCCCCCGATAACTTCCGTCACGAGTACTTAACCTTCCACATCACTCCGTTTCAAAGTGGCTATCAAGCACTGCTCGGACGCAAAGCTTTCGCTCGCTTTAATGCAATACCACAGTACGCCTCCCTCCCACTCAAGATGCCCGGTCCACGTGGCATCATTTTAGTGCACGGAAATATCAAGCGATCTCTGCGCGCCGAAGAGAGTGAGGCTGCCTTGGCAGCCGCACACTAAAGGCGCCCGGGCCAGCGAAAGCATCCAATAGGTCGTCAAGACCTCAGACACAACTAATCGAGTCCGGCGCCGCTACTTATACCGAATAAATGGTCACACCCCTATTTGTCAATACAAGGGGCTCAGCGCGCGCAGACAAGTGGCAATTTCTCCCCATCTTGAATTATACATGGTTTCCTTAAAAAACTATCTTTTTGCACGACAACTTTTTCACATAAATTCCTCTCTTTTACAGACGATCATCGTGCTACACCCGTCCAGGATACGACACAACGGAGACACAGGCGCAGACGCGCAGCAGGGACCCGCTCCAAGGATTCTTTTTAGATTAAGACCCTGCGTAAACCTTTTTTACTGTCTCTTGTTGATACATATCCACCGTTGAGAAGGATGCTGACGTCTTGGCATGTGGCCACGCCAGAACAATGCACGTACCTGGACATAAGGGGCTTCTTACAAAGGCCATTTTTAGGCCCGGTTTATACCACTAAGACCGAATACCTTAGGGAGTGTTCGGCGTCGCGAGTTTGGCCTTATATGCATCAGCTCCGAATCATTGTCTTTGGTCAAATGTTGGGTTTGCCCGGCTCCTATGTTTTGGTGCCTTACGTTCCGCTTTACCGGCTAAGGTAGCACCAGGAGAACTACTGCGATTGTGCCCTGGTTCATCCGGACGAGCACCTCAGTAGAGAAAGCCGAAATCTGATTGTCATGATATAGCGTGAGACTGGTCAACCACTCGATGACCTGTTGGAATGTTAGAATTCCTCCGCCTTAACGAAGGGCCGTTTTCCGGCCAGGCATGTACGCACCCCGGGATCGGGAAAGTGCGGAGCCACCAGGGGCTATTTAGTAGCCCCACTGTCAAACTCCTATGGCTAAGTGAAAGTGCTAAAGCATTATAGTCCGGTTGCCTCGCTCGCTCCACTATCACCTCTTTAATAGGACCAAGACGTTGGGTTAAGTGTGAATGCGTGTTTTTGCGAGCACCTCCGCATTATATGCGTGAGGGTTGAAGCCGACGGCTGCAATCTTTCAGGTTATACACATGTATACATAAACGGCCGCCCAGGAGGTATCATATTACTTTCAGGCAAAAGTATAAAATAGCCTTATAAAAATTTATAAAAGCATTTCGCTTACAATGAGATTACATATCACTCAAACATAATATTCTTTGAGCACTGGGTCTCTAGCAAACGAGCACCCTCAAGAACTTCTTCAAAGTAGTGCTCAGCAGCCCTTCGACCTATGGCCGAATCCCGCGCTGCAACAGTGGTAGCATCCATCTCCGCCCAGTATGCTTTAACACGGGCAAAGGCCATCCGTGCGCCCTCTATGCACGTCGACCTCTTCATCGCATTAATTCGCGGCACCACGTCAAGGAACTACTGCACCAAGCTGAAATAGCTGTTCGGTTTTGACCTTTCCGGCCACAGCTGATCCACAACAGACCTCATGGAGAGTCCGGACAACCTATTTAGTCCGGCCCATTCGGCTAATTGGTCAGTGAATGAAAGCGGACGCTCGGGAGAATGGAATTGTCTCCAAAATAGCTGGTCTACTTCACGGTCCGTCTGACCCTGGAAATACTTGGCCGCATCGGCAACGCTCGCCGCCAAATCCATATATACATCCTCCGAACTCCACAGCCAATCCAGAGGGGCATACCGTGGATCTCCGAACTTCCTCCGCAACATAAAGGATTTCCCAGCTACAATATCCCCGGCTTCCCGCAGCTCCTCCTTCTTTGCCCTCATAGCAGAGCGGAGGTCCTTTCTCGTCGCAGCAGCCTTCTCAAGGTCCGATGTCTTCGCTTGGTTTTCCTTTTCAAGAACCCGGCAATGGTCGGCGACGGATTTTAATGCTATGGCCATCTTGGCCATCTTGTCTCGGCTCTCACCATGTGCGGCCTTCTCGGCTTGCAACTCTTCGGCCGCCTTCAAAGCAGCCGCATTACCCAACCTCGCTTGTTCCTTGGCTCGGGCAAGTTCTGCCCGCAAGGCTTCAACAGTGGCAGCTCCATCTGCAGTCACAACATATTAAGGATACTGGCATCATGCTGCTCTTCCTATGTGGCGTTTACCAGATAATGACACTTACCCTGTGCCTCGTCAAGCCTTTTGTTAACAAGCTCGATGTCGGCGTCTGCCGCATCCAACTGCCGTTCTAAATGGGCAAACTCGCTAGTCCGGCTAGCCACCGGAGCTTCCATCACCTGCACATAGAGGCAGTATGGTTATTACCTGGGAATATGATCCTCTGTTCGTCGTCGTTTCCGACGACAACCAGAGTCTCAGGGGCTACTATCTACACAGGGCACACCTAGCATGTGCAGGACTATCATACATTCTTTTACGTACCTCAAAGCCTGTCAGTAGACTCATAAAAGCTTCATGCAATCCACTTTTGGCGGACGATATTCTCTCCATCACCGTATTCATCAGCACACGGTGTTCATCTGAGATGGCTGCTCGCCCCACCAACTCCCTCAGAACATCCTATCGCACACTAGACGGTGCCGGACTCTTTCGTCTGCTCTCTTCGGGAGCCGGACACTGGGAGCTTCGGGGGTCAATGTGATTATCTTCTGGCCTCACCGGACTCGTAGAGGCCCTCCGCGACGACACTTCAGGGTCGCCCGCTTCCGGAGCGGAGGAGTCCGGAGGAGGTGTTTCGCTCTCCATCATCTCTGGAAGAAGATCCCCCGAAGACGAGCTCATTTGAGAGGGGCTAAGGCCCGAACTGCAAAGATATATGCGGTGGTTATTTTCTCAGAAGAAAAAGATGGCATATCTGTACTATTAAAGTATTTTGGGTCACTTACGACTCGCGGGAGAATTGATCCCCCCGCGGACTTTGTGCGGCAACAGCGCCCCCCAAGGTAGGACCCTCTGTGGGAGACTTCTTCTCCCGTTTGGAAGCTTCGGCTTCCAAATCCCCGGGCGCAGTCCTTTTCCTCTTCTGGTCGTCTTCCTTCATGGAGACGCTCGCTCCCTCGGTTAGAATGGGCAGCGTTGGGGGCCCGCGTCCGCCCGTATTATCCTCCACAGTATCTTCCTTCAAGGGCTCCGGGCAAGGTGCGGTCTGGAGCATCTTTTCCAATACTGGATTTTCCAAACCCTCAGGGAGGGGGGCCGAACACCGAATCAACTTCGCCTTTGTTAGCCAGTCCTGGTCAAAAAGCGAACTCTCAGAAATAACTTTGTAACAAAGGAGAGATTGTATGTTCGGCCGGAAGAGCCTTACCTGTTCGGCGGCACGGTTACTACTCAGACCCACGTCCTCGGTGATTTCCGGACACTCCACCTGAGGCCCGAAGAATGACTTGTACATCTCCTCATGCGTCAGGCCGAGAAAATTTTGAATGACACGTGGTCCCTCGGGATTGAACTCCCACAGGCGAAGAGGCCGGCGTTTGCAAGGCTGGACTTGACGAACCAGCATAACTTGTATTACCGCAACCAAACTGAAATCTCCATTGAAGAGATCTCGAATGCGGCTTTGCAGTATAGGCACGTCCTTGGATGGACCCCAGCTCAGACCTCTGCTGATCCATGACATCAGTTGTGGTGGAGGGCCCGAGCGGAAAATAGGGGCGGCCGCCCACTTGGCACTTCTAGGAGCCGTGATGTAGAACCACTCATGCTGCCACAATTCAGACACCTCTGGGATGGAACCTTTGGGCCACAGAGCTCCCGTCATCTTGCGTATTGAGGCACCTCCTCACGCTACATGTTGCCCCTCAATCATCTTCGGATTTACTTCAAAGGTCTTGAGCCATAGGCCAAAGTGAGGGGTAACCCGGAGGAAGGCCTCGCACGCAACAATAAATGTCGTGATATGAAGAAAGGAGTCCGGAGCTAGATCATGGAAGTCTAGCCCGTAATAAAACATCAAACCCCTGACGAAAGGATCCAGAGCAAGGCCTAGACCTCGGAGGAAGTGGGAGATGAACACGACGTTCTCGTTAGGTTTGGGGGTGGGAACGGCCTGCCCTCAGGGAGGCAGCCGATGCAAAATCTCGGCGGTCAGATATCTGGCCTCCCTCAACTTTTTGATGTCTTCTTCTGTGACGGAGGAAGGCACCCATCGGCCTTGAAGGCTAGATCCGGACATGACTGAAGGTTCGGAGCACCGGACCTGAACTTTGGGCGTTTGAGCTTGAGGTGGGGGAAGGATTCGATTGAGCACGGGAGGGAAAAATAAAAGCCTTGTCCCTTTATAAAGAGGGTGAATATCAAGCGTCCTCTCCGTGTCCGTTTGGACTTGCCTATAATCTAGGAGTCCTAGAAGAGGTTGGGTTACCCACGCCCGTATTGATGAGAATCCCGGAATAAGGGGACACGATCTCTGCTTTAACAAGACGTGCCAAGGAAATCGCCTCGCATGACGCGCTGAGGTGGGATAATGAAACGACTCGGATAAAGGCTTGGCCGTGGTGTGTCACACTACGGAGTACGTCAGCAGATTAGATTTGTGTAAATATTATTCTCTCTATGGCAATATGTGGAAACTTATTTTGCAGAGCCGGACACTATCTTTGTGTTCAAAATCTTCTATAAAGTACTTGGAGGAGGAACCCGCCTTGCAATGCCGAAGACAATCTGCGCGCCGGACTCGTCGTCATTGAAGCCTGGTTCAGGGGCTACTGAGGGAGTCCTGGATTAGGGGGTGTCCGGATGGCCGGACTATACCTTCAGCCGGACTCCTAGACTATGAAGATACAAGATTGAAGACTTCGTCCCGTGTCCGGAAGGGACTTTCTTTGGCGTGGAAGGTAAGCTTGGCGATACAGATATGTAGATCTCCTACCATTGTAACCGACTTTGTGTAACCCTAACCCTCTCCGGTGTCTATATAAACCAGAGGGTTTTAGTCCGTAGGACAACATACACAACAACAATCATACCATAGGCTAGCTTCTAGGGTTTAGCCTCTCTGATCTCGTGGTAGATCTACTCTTGTATTACCCATATCATCAATATTAATCAAGCAGGACGTAGGGTTTTACCTCCATCGAGAGGGCCCGAACCTAGGTAAAACTTCGTGTCCCTTGCCTCCTGTTACCATCTGGCCTAGACGCACAGTTCGAGACCCCCTACCCGAGATCCGCCGGTTTTGACACCGACACTTGATGATTCAAGAACGCCCTGACTTCAAGACACTCGATCCGTCTGACATACTTGAAAGGCTCAACACACATGAGTTTCAGCTTTCTAAGAAAAGAGATATCTACGGTCCCAACTATGGCCGAACTCGCGCCTTGAAGGCAAAAGCTGTTTTCTCATCCGAAGAAGAATCTGACTGCAGTTCTGATGATCCTGAAGATATTAGAAAGGAGCTTGCTATGCTAGTGAAGAAGTTCCACAAGTTCACTAGGAAGAAAGGCTTCAGAAAGTCTTCACGATCCAGCTCAAGGAATGATGAAGCTTCTACTCATGACTACAAGAAGAGAACATGCCACAAGTGCAAGAAACCTGGTCACTACATCTCTGAGTGTCCGCGGTGGGACAATGAGAACAAGAACAACAAGAAGAAGAGCAAGGAATATGATTCTAATGACAAGAAGAAGAAGAAGAAATACTCAAAGTCTTCTTCCAAGTCTTCCTCAAAGTCTTCATCACACAAGAAGAGCTCATCTGGCAAGGCTCGTGCGTTTGTTGGCAAGGAAATGGATTCAGAGGAGGAGTATGCTTCTGAGGAGGCGGAGGTGGAGTCTGAGGAGGAGTCCGACTCTGGCGTCGCAAGTCTGGCTACAGCCTACCTTGCCAAGTCCATCTTCAACACTGAAGACAATGGTTCCATCACCCACGCTGATGACAAGGATGACTCCGCTCCCACCTATTGCTTCAAGGCACGTGGTGCCAAGGTAAACTCACGCAATGCTCACTACCAAACATCCAGTGAAGATGACTCTGATTGTGATTCCAAACCTAGCTACAAAACACTTTCTAAAATTGCAACTGAACAACAGAAAGCTATGGAACATATTCAAAAACTGTTAGACAAAAGCGATGTCCTGTTGGACGCGAAAATGACTCGATCTCAGTCCTTAATTGAATACATAAAAAATCTTCATGTTAAGTATGAGGAACTTGAAAGTCGTCATGAAATGCTCTCAACAACTCATGAAAATCTTTCCTATGATTATCTTCAAAGGAAGCAAGAACTTGAGAAATTGAGAGCAATTCATGAGGATCTTCAAAAGGAAAACGAGTCACTTCGCGCTCAACAGATCAGTCCCGCTCAGGAAGGATTTGAACCACCATGTCTAAAATGCCTTGACCGTGATAACGCTACTTCTGTTGCTGAATGTTCTACTGCTGCTACTATTGCAATATCTTCAACTGTTGATGTGATAACTAACCCCTCTGTTGAGGATGCCACTGCTATTGCTGATGAAAATGCTAGGTTGAAGACATTGCTTGAAACAGGGATGTACAAAAGTCTCAAAGGGCATCAGACACTATATGATGTCCTCAAAAAGGCAGATTCTGAATCGAAACCCTAGGAAAGAGGGTGTTGGGTTCAAAAGGAAAATGAATGCTGATGGCTCTTACTGGAAGCCTGAGCAGTACCCCAAAACCACATGGGTTGCTGCAAAGGAACCTTCAGTGGATCCATCCACCCTATGTGGCTTCATTTGTGCTAACCCTATTGTCATTGATGAATCCTTTGATGCAAACTATAAACTATTAAAGAATCAGAATGGTGAAGTGTTTGCCAGGTATATTGGTACTAACTGCAGGAATGGGCCACCTATGAAGAAATTCTGGGTGCCCAAAAGGTGTCTGGAGAATCTTCTCGTGAATGTTGTCATGACACCACAAGGGAAGAAGACAAACCCCAGACCACAGGCTTCATATGGTCCAAAGGCTTCATACAGACAGAGGACTCACTTGAGTCGCACTAACACAAATGTTTTGCAGGGAAACCATACATACTCAGGCCTATGAATATGAGTGTGTTTCATCAAACTGCCATGTTCATAAGACCAAGAACTACTCTGCTTATTCTTATGAGTATTATTCACCTCCTGCAAAACTATTTGCCAGGGCTTCAAAGCCAAAGTTCTCAGATGCTACACTTAGACTCATTGCTTCGAAGCCACCCCTGAAGATGTGGGTGGCTAAGAAAGCTTAGCTCTCTTTTGCAGGGAAAGGTCTCCAGCTGAAAATCAAATGCGTCTGAAGCTATTGCTGGGGACCTACAACATCTTGTGGGGCACAAGATAAAATGCCCAAATGATCTTATTATGTATTTCATTTCTAAGTCGCTTAACATGCATCCTATCAGTTCTAACCTGGGTCTGAGCTTTCATAATTCACTTGCTCGTCAAATTCTTATGCTTCACAATATTCTTCATGAAGCCTATCCCCCTAACTATTCTGTAGGGTATGACACCAGCTGCTTCAGAATGGATTATCGATAGTGGATGCACTAATCATATGACTGGTGATCAAAGTCTTCTCATGGACTCAACCTTACGTCCATCTGAGAAGAGTCACATCACATTTGCTGACACTGGTAAAAGCAAGGTATTGGGTCTAGGTAGAGTTGCAATCTCAAAGGATCAGCACATGGATAAAGTGATGCATGTTGAATCCCTTGGTTTCAACTTAATGTCTGTCTCAATGCTTTGCGATTTGAACATGATTGTGATATTTGGAAAATATCGTTGCCTTGTTCTAATGGAATCTGACAAGTCTCTAGTCTTTGAAGGGTATCGGAAAGATGATTTATATATGGTAGATTTCTCAGTAGGACCACAGCTTGCCGTATGTCTTCTTGCAAAAGCTTCAGAGTGCCGGCTCTGGCATCGGGGGCTAGGGCATGTTGGCATGAGGAACTTGCATACTCTCGCAAAGAAGAAGCACGTCATAGGCATCAAGGGCGTCAAGTTCAAGAAGGATCACTTATGCGGTGCCTGCGAAGCTGGAAAGATGATGAGGGCCAAGCATCCCTCGAAGACAATCATGATGAACTCAACCCTTCGAACTGCTACACATGGACCTTTTCAGCCCTACTCACTACTCTACTCTAACTACTACTGCTTGTCTCTATGGCTTCGTCATTATTGATGATTATTCAAGATATACATGGGTACACATAATCCTCTACAAGACTGAAGTGCAGGATGTCTTCAGACGCTTCGCCAATCGAGCCATGAACAACTATGGCATCAAGATCAAGCACATCAGAAGTGACAATGACACAGAATTCAAGAACACCGGCCTCGACACTTATCTTGACACCTTGGGTATCACTCATGAGTTCTCAGCTCCATATACGCCGCAGCAGAATGGCATCGTGGAACGCAAGAACAGAATACTCATTGAGATGGCAAGGACGATGCTTGATGAATATAAGACTCCAAGAAAGTTCTGGCCCGAAGCCATTGATACTGCATGCCATGTCATCAACCGTGTTTATCTTCACAAGCTTCTTAAGAAGACATCCTATGAACTCTTTACTGGTAAGAAGCCAAATGTCAGTTACTTCAGAGTATTTGGTGCTAGGTGCTGGATCAAGGATCCACATCACACTTCAAAATTTGCTCCGAAAGCACATGAAGGTTTTATGCTTGGTTACAGAAAGGATTCACACTCCTACAGAGTCTTCAACCTCTTTCATTATAAAGTGGTTGAAACTGTGGATGTGCGGTTCGATGAGACTAACGGCTCGCAAAGAGAGCACCTGCCAAATGTGCTAGATGAAATTCCACCTAGTGAATCCATCAAGCTTAAGGGAACTGAAGAAATCATACCGTCTGAAGCTTAGGCTGAAGAGGAACCTATCATTTCTGCACCTAATCAACCTAAAGACAATGCTCAACCTGAAGAAAATCCTCCTAATGATGACAATGATCAGCAAGGGCAAAATCTTCGTCCAGTTCATCCTCGTGTTGCAAATGAAGTATAGATTGAAAAGATAATTGATAGCATCAATGCACCTGGTCCACTCACTCGTTCAAGAGCAACACAGCTAGCAAATTTCTGTGGGTACTTTGCATTTGTCTCAATATCTGAACCCAAGAAAGTTGCTGAAGCCTTCATGGAACCTGAATGGATTCAAGCTATGCAAGAAGAGCTTCAACAGTTCGAGCTGAACAATGTGTTGGAACTGGTCAAGCGTCTTGATCCTCGTAAACACAATATCATAGGCACTAAATGGATATATCGCAACAAGCAAGATGAGCATGGTCAAGTTGTCAGAAAGAAGGCTCGTCTCGTTGCTCAAGGATACACTCAAGTTGAAGGAGTTGACTTCGATGAAACATTTGCTCCCGTGGCTAGGCTTGAAGCCATTTGCATACTGCTAGCCTACGCAAATCATCATAACATCCTCTTGTATCAAATGGATGTGAAGAGTGCCTTTCTCAATGGCAAGATTGAAGAAGAAGTGTATGTTGCACAACCGCCTGGTTTTGAAGATCCAAAACACCCTGATATGGTTTACAAGCTCAACAAGGCACTGTATGGCCTTAAACAAGCCCCTCGGGATTGGTATGACACACTCAAAGACTTCTTGAAGAGCAAAGGCTTCAAACCTGGTTCCCTGGATCCCACACTCTTCACGAAGACATATGATGGTGAACTGTTTGTGTGCCAAATATATGTCGATGACATTATCTTCGGCTGCACAAATCAAAAATACAGTGATGAGTTTGGACACATGATGCAAGAGAAATATCAAATGTCCATGATGGGTGAGCTGAAGTTCTTCCTTGGTCTTCAAATACAGCAGCAAAGCAACAACATCTTCATATCTCAAGAGAAATACCTCAAAGACTGCCTGAAGAAGTTTGGAATGCAAGACTGCAAAGGTTACATGATGCCAATGCCAACCAAAAGTCATCTGGGTCCTGACCCCAATGGTAAAGAGTTCGATCAAAAGGTATACCGCTCCATGACTGGTTCTTTACTTTATTTATGTGCATCTAGGCTAGATATCATGCTTAGTGTTTGCATGTGTGCCCGATTCCAAGCGGCACCAAAGGAATCGCATCACTTAGCTGTGAAGCGAATTCTTCGATATTTGGCTTACACCCCAACACTAGGATTATGGTATCCAAAGGGCTAAGAGTTTGATCTAGTTGGATTCTCGGATGCTGATTATGCTGGTGACAAGGTGGATCGCAAGTCTACATCAGGCACATGTCACTTTCTGGGAAGATCACTTGTTTGTTGGTCTTCAAAGAAGCAGAACTGTGTATCTCTCTCCACTACTGGATCTGAATACATTGCTGCTGGATCTTGCTGCGCTCAGCTTCTATGGATGAAGCAAACACTCAAAGACTATGGTATCCATCTGAAGCAAGTACCACTCTACTACGACAATGAAAGCGCCATCAAGATTGCCAACAACCCATTTCAGCACTCGAAGACAAAGCACATTCAGATCCGTCATCACTTTCTCAGAGATCATGTCATGAAGGAAGATATTGATATCATTCACGTCAACACTAAAGAGCAACTGGCAGATATCTTCACAAAGCCCTTGGATGAGAAAAGGTTTTGCAAGTTGCGGTATGAGCTAAATATCTTGGAATCCTCAAATGTCTTGTGATCAGGCACACATCCTAACACTTATGCATGTTGATGACTTAGATGTGCAACACACGAAGTAACGTATATCTTCAATTAATGAAGACTTACACTCTAAGTGTGAATACATTAACGCGGAATTTGACTTTGGAGCGCCACGATAATTGTGCGCCGTGTCTGGGTCTAATACTTCCTATACGATGGGTAACTCCATCACCAAAATTTTGCTTGGAGTGTTTTCTGTTGGCGTTACATTTGCAAAATCTTCGCGTTTGGTTTGTCTTCAATATTAACATGACTTCATGTTTATCTTCACTATATTGATTTGGTCTTATTCGGATATATTCATATATTAGCGTTCTGTCCTCTACAACATTCACTTATAGCTATGTCTTCTCGTTTGAATCTTTTGAACTAAGTGAATGTGATCGGACCCTAACCTCTCTATGCTCTTGTCTCAAATGTATCTATCCAAATCATATGCATTCTATTGAAACTGTCGAATGTCTTCTCTGCGTCCTTGTCAGCAGAAGACACAGAGACAAACATTAAATCTGATTTAAATGCTCAATCCTTTTGCCTGAAACCCGGAGAAGCGGGAACGACCACCCAACAATCCAGGCGTGCGTGGGAACATGGAACAACCTCCAATGTGTTGCATGTTCGCCAGTGTCCTTCAGATGTGATCTGCCAGGGGCACCTGTGTAATAACGCTGTGTCGTCCCTGTCCTTATAAATACACGCCACACCCCAGTCATTATCTCTTCTTCCACTTCTACTTCTCGTACAAACCCTAGAGCCACCGCTAACTCTCGACAACGCTGGCGACGAAGCGCTTAGCTGCCGCAACCTCACCGACGCCGTCCTCACGCTGGCTGCGGACATCGTCTTCTCGCCGTTGCCATAGGTGTCCTCCATCACCAAGTTAGGGCACGGAAGATTGAACTGCTCGGCCTCATCTTCTACTCCGTCTAGCAGTTCTTAGTGTGGTAAATAAAACCTCTTTTTACAGTCCTTTCCGATCCGATAGATTCATCCTTTTCAACCACAAGTGGTTTCTGTCCCTACAAATTTGGATCTATCCTGTTCCGCATCTCATAACATGCCTAGTATATTCACTTATGCTTCACAAAGTAGTTAGATTCCTCACTTGTACTTATTCTTGGATTCGTACAAATCTGGAACCAACTCTCAACATATGAGTGAATGTCTTTGCACTATGAGGTCAATGTCTTCTAAACTGATTTATCTTCAAAATCTTCTGAGAATGCATATGACCTCTTCCCCTTCCCTCGCATCTCTAATGCTGTCACAGGTACATGTTCGTGGGGGAATCCCTTGGTTCTCATAGTCTGCATTCATTTGTAGAGTTCTTACAGCGTCACATTAATTCTCCCGAAGCCAGTTCCTGTCTGACCAGCAGACGGAAGCCTCTGCAAGTTCTGAAGCCATTCAGTCTGAACTTCATGGCAACAGAGAAATTAGTCAGGAAGGGCAGCAGACAGCGCTGTGGGAACACAACTAAGGACCTGCCACTAGATCTCTATGAGCTATACAAGTCAGATCCAGAAGAGACCTATGGTGAACGCAAGAACCGAATCCAATGGATTCGAAGATATTGGGCAGAGGAATGGTTCAAGTACAAATTTGTCATTGAAGAATATGCTAAAAAGAATGCCATCAAGGGCCCCGGGGAGATATTATATACAAAGGTCTTCAGCCCAAGTCGAAGCCCGAAGCCATTGCTCAAGGCTTCTACCCGTGTATGGTTCGTGGACCACAGCCTGCAAATGCCGATCCATCATCACTGCTATGGTGTCGCGACGACAATCTGTTCAAGCGCAACCTTCAGTTTGCCAAAGCATCTGCCAAAGAGAACAAGAAATAGCTTGGGTTAGACTTCAACCTAGGTCCATCTGCTCCTCGTGCTGATGGCACACGCGATATTGAACCCAATATTGTGGGGCCCTTCTACAACCTTGAAGGTCTCATCACTCACATTATGGTTCAAGGGGCAGCCGTGGATCACTCTGCAGATGACGCTGATTCTGACGAAGCGCCTGCACCACCGAAGCCTTTGAAGCAGAAGAAACCCAAGGCTTCAAAGCCATCCACTGCACCAAGTGTTTCACGAGCGAAGCCTCTGGCCACCGCTCCTCCTGCACCAAGTGTGCATTCTGAAGATCTCTCTCGCATCTTCAAGTCTAAGAAGAGGAAGAAGCCCATGCAAACTACTGGTCAAGCATTGACCCCAGCTGCCATTCTGAGGAATGAGAACGAAGCCATTGATCTATCAAGTGACGACGATCTTGGCGATGATGCTCTTGAGCTGCTAATAAAGAGCAAACAAGAGGCAGAAATCTTCAATGATCTTCCCCTCTTTGATGTGGACATCCTGAACAAGTTCATTGACGAATGGTTTGACAACCCAAACCTCAGTTTTGATGATCTTCAACTCCCTATTGGCCTCAGCGTTTCCTTCCATGGAGCCATTGCTCCTGAGCTGGCTCTAACTCAGAGAATTGTTGTACTGAAGCACAAGATTGACTATGAAAAGGCTCAGTTCAAGAAGCACATGGCCCAACTCAGTGTGACACACATCCAAAACTTCAAGCAAATGATGCACGAGCTCAAGGAGGCGTTTCACAAGAAACGTGATGAAGCTAAAGGTTCTCGAGAGCGCATGAAACACCTGGTTGGCAAATGTGTTGAAGCCTACAATGAAGCTGAAAAGCGCAAGGCACTTAGGCGTCCTGGCATCGACCCCAAGATGGCTGCTAAGAAGAAGAAGAAGCCTGCTGTGGCCCAAGCTGAAGCACCAAGGCAGGAAGAACCTCGCATTGTCTTCCCTGCCAGTATGACAGGCTCGAAGCCTAAGGTCCCCACAACTACTTCTGAACTCAAGAAAACACGGGCAGCCAAAGCCGAAGCTAGAAAGCGCAAAACCAAGAACACCACTGATGAGGCTCCACCAGCCAAGAAGAGAAAAACCAAGAAGAAAGATCGGGCTGCTCCCACAGAGCCCCTTGTCGTCGAGCCAATCTCAGTGGCTCGTCCTGCGTCTGAACACCGTGAGCACCAGTTGATAGTTCATGAGCCTGCTACCATAGAGGCTCCTAAAGCTGAAGAAGATCCAGCTGTTGACCCCACCACAGCTGAAGACATTGGTCCCCAAGACAATGTTGAAGATGATGAAGTCCTTCCTCAAATCAAGCACAACATGGTATCATCGCCTGTTATGACGAATAGCGAACTCATCAGCATTGGTCGTCCTTTGACGCCAATTGCTCATGATGATTCATGGGCTGATCACCCTCAAGACTCTCCCCGTCAAGAATCACCAAGTACTCCCCCACCTCAAGCCACCACTCCGGTGCTTGAAGATGACGACTTTGTGGACCAGCCGACTCCCTCTCCAAAGGCATCGCCAGCGTTTCGCAGGCTTCACAAAGGACCGGGGCCACAAGTCACTCTTTCGAGTGTTCTAGAAGGAGAAGAGCACCACCACTCAGTACCGCGCCAAGTGTTTCCTGAAGCCACTCCAACTGCGAACATCTCAGAGTCTGAAGCCAAAGCTGCTGAAGACATTCCGGCTGCATCAGCCGATGAACAAGAAGAACCAGTCAAGACGAAGAACGAGTTGCTACACCCCCGTCCAACCCTGAAGTTGTTCTCGAGGAGAACGTGTCCGACCCTCCAGCTACTCGAGTGGAGGTTGAAAATACTGAGGCGGCCACAAACACCAATACTGAAGCCAATGACGTTGTCATGGCCGAAGCAAATGTGGCGCCTGAAGCTAATGTGGCGCCAGAAGTGAATGCACCTGAAGCAAATCCGCAACTCGAAGACAATGCCTCTGCTCTTGTACCACCTCCCAGGCCACACACCATTGAGCAAGCATTCTATCAAGGTCAACTTACCACCGTCCGCTGGCCTATTCTGGTTCCTCCACCTGCTGCCGGTCCGCAATTTGACTGTCATGTGGAGCACAGGCCTCAGGTCCAGAAGCCGGAGCCAAGGCTGCCAAGGTTTCCAGGTACTGCAACTTCACCAGGATCGTTTAATGTGAATGGCTTCATAGCACACAAAACCTTCTTTGATAGCGCCAAGAACCCATATTCCAAGTCAAGAATATCATCTGATAGGTTCTAGAGTTATCAGCAGTGCAGTTACTATTCATGCATCTTATACAATCAGGGGCGCATTTTCCCTCATATGCGTCTAGACTGTGAAGCCATGGCTGGCCTGCCCTGCCTAGAAGAAGCCCTTGACTGGTTCAGAGATGCTGGCCTTCTACAGTTTGTGACTACCAAAGAACATTGGAATGAAGAGCTTCTGCTACAATGTTATGCTACCCTCCACATTCGCGGCTACAACAGGGATCCGAAGACTTGGATCCTTGAGTGGATGACAGGTGATGTACACCATGAAGCTAAAGCCCAAGCCATCATCGAGCTTACTGCCCTGCCCACTCCCGGCGAACATTATGTACCAGGTTGTCAGCAACACCAGAATGCTTTGGAGAGCATATTCCAGAAGCCAGAGCCTAACATGAGCCAAATGCTGAGCATGATGAAGCCACTGCCCCATGACGCTGACTATCCCAAGGAGTTCTTCGTTGAAGACCTAGAGTATCTGCCCTGCACTATTTACCATATCATCAGGCGAACTCTATGGCCTATCAAAGGACATTCTCATGCAGCGAAACTTGAAGGAGCAATGAAGACATTGGTTTTCTATATCTTCAATGGCATCGGCTTCAATGCTCAAGACTTCTTCATCAGACAATTGGCTGCATCTGGCTCCGATATCTTTGGTCTGAAGTTCTATGCTCCATGGGTAATGCGCCTCATCAAGCTTCACTCTGCTATCAACTATCAGCCGTCTGCGTGCAATCATCTTATATTCTTGCCAGAGGTTGATCTGTCTGTCGAAGCCATTTACCCAGAGCCTGCAAAGGAGCTAATTTATCTTCACAATGTCGATCGTCAAAGCTTCACCCAGCCCATTGAAGGAGATCAGGCCGTTACTCGTGTTTATCCTTTGGCCGGCAATACACGTGCCCCTCGTACCCAAACTGAAGCCACTGAAAGCACAATTGCCCAAAGGCCTCGTGAGCGATCTCGTGTTCTTAATGACCGAGAACTTCTAGTCGCCCTACATCAGAAATAGGATAAGCATCATGACTAGCTCAAGCGTCAGATGCAAAGCCTCTTGGTGGATGTCAATCGCATTCGCAACCTTGCCACCAAGAATGACTTTGTCACTCATGAGACCTATCGGAGGTCGTGGAAGAGTTTGACATTACTTAGTGCTAAAGCTGATCTTCAAGACGATGGCTTCACGGAGAGATTCAAGTTTGATTCAACTCCTCCCCGGAACGCTCACTTGCGTCGGACTCCCTCACTCGAAGACTCTGAATATTCTTCCTCAGATGCAACTGTTAATGCCAGAGTCATTGATGACCAAGATGATGCTACTTCAACACCTCCAACTTCGGCGCGTATCGACACTGCACCAAGTTCTTATGCACCACCGAACCTCAACGATGACCCTGCTGCTTCGCCTCATGGGAACGAGTAGCAAGCTCTATGTCTTCAAACCTTTTTGGTCATTACTGACAAAAGGGGGAGAAGCATATGAGTTGATAGTCTTCAAGCGGGTCCATATGGGTGGTTGCTATACTTTTGCTACATTTGCCCAGTGCTTACAACTCTCGCTTTTGATACATTTGGTTCTTTTGAGTTGTACTTAAACTTGATGGTCGTCTGCTACCTTTTCGTCAACTATGTGATGCGATGATAAATTCCGCATGTGCGATGATAAATTCTGCACGGAGTCATCTTCTAGATGTCCATTTTTCATTATGCATGTCATTATCTTCGTTATATCTCTTCATGCATGATGAATTGTCTTCTTAAGTAGAAGAGGATCTCCACAAGTACAACCTGCCATGTGCATTTGTATTCAAAAGCAAAATACTTATATGCACATCTTCAGGGGGAGCCTTTTTGCTACTTACGAAGACAATACCTCAATCCTTTACAATTTCACTTACTTTTATCCCCGTTGAAAACTTCAACCAGTTTGTCATCAATCACCAAAAAGAGGGAGATTGTAAGTGCATCTAGTGCCACCCCTAGTTGGTTTTGGAGTATTGATGACAAACCTGGTTGAGGGACTAATGTGTTTGTGAGAATTGCAGGATAACACAGGTAGTAGTCCCTCATTGATTCGCTTTACCTACCGGAGATGACCCCTAAAAATGTGTGAAGACATTGAAGACTATGGTGGTATGTGAAGATATTCACATTGAAGACTATGACATGAGAAGACATCGCATGAAGACTTTGGAGCGCGAAGACATAGTTGTTTCGTAGTTTCATCTTCTTCTTTGTTGAGTCATAGGAGCCACCGTACTGTTAAGTGGGGTCCAAGTGAACATAGTCAGAATGACTAAAGTGATGCTCAACCAAATCCTAAGTCTTCGAGCAAAGACAATGAGAGCAAATCTTATCCAGAGCTGGATAAGTCAGCTTTACTTGTAGCCCAAGTTAAGCTGTCGCGTGTGTTTGAAATCTGACCGTTGGAACACGTGTCAGTTCCTTAGTGACCCAGGGTCATTTCAGACAAATTAGGTCGGGTTGCCTAGTGGCTATAAATAGCCCACCCCTACACCATAAATTGGTGGCTGCTCAGAGTTAGTGCACGGCTTTTGTCGTTTGAGAGCAACCCACCTCGAAGCCTTTGAGAGAGAAATCCTTGCGAGGACAAAGCCCTAAACACCCAGAGCCAAAGAGTGTTAGGCATCACTGAAGTCTTCCTGTCTGTGTGATCTGAAGACTTGTTACACTTGAGGACTGTGAATCCTCCAGCCGGTTAGGCGTCGCGTTTTGAGCATCCAAGAGTCATTGTGGATCGCCGGTGAACGAAGTCTGTGAAGGTTTGGAAGTCTACCTTGAAGACTTACCTGAGTGATTGGGCGAGGACTGTGTGTCCTTAGCTCAAGGGGAATAAGGTGAAGACACGGTCTTCTGAGTTAAATCTCAGCCTTCCTAACCAGACGTACAGTTGTCATAGCAACTGGAACTAGTCCAACAAATCCCTTGTCTTCACCAAGCAACTGGTTCTATCCTTTCCTTCTCTTTATTTACAGTTGGTCCTTGTGAATTCATTGCCTGCTTGCATTATCTGTTTGTCTTCACTGTGTGACTATTTGTTCTGATTGGCTTCATACTATCTTCCATCCTGATCCATACTGCCTAGCTGCTATTAGTCTTCGTGCTTTCACTTCATTGTATACTTGACTATGGCTTGCCTAGTGTAGTCTACCTTCCGCTACATGTTAATAGGTTCATTTCTATCGTTTGTCTTCGAAACTTCCATCTTTTGAAGACTTTCATAAAAATCGCCTATTCACCCCCCTCTAGTTGATAACTAGCACTTTCACAAAGTATGCCTATCATGAACACATGGCTCTTGCTTCAAGGCAATTTTGGAGCAAGAAGAACTCAAGGCCCAACTTCAACAAGAACAATTCAAGTGGCGTGAAGGTCAAGCAACGTATGAGGACTTGTATAATTGTGGCAATGTGAGTCACTTCGTTGAGGAATGCCCTTATGAGAAGAGGGAAGACAATGGTGACAAGCTCATCCGAAAGGACAAAGTCAAGTCTTTCCCCAACAAGAGCAACTTCACCAAGAAGACTCCTTCCAAGGCGTTGGTGGTACAAGAAGAGTACAATGATGATGAAGATGGTGAGTCGGTTGCCATGGCCTCCATTGCCATTGCGACAACTCCACGGGTGTCACTCTTTGACTCACCCAATGAGAACATCACCGCCAAGTGCCTCATGGCTAAAGCCACCAACAAGGTAACCCCCAACATCAAAACTACCATCATTAATAATCCTTCCTTGACGGATTGCATTGATGAATATGAGGGATCTAATGTGGAGGAGAATGAGTTTGAATCCTTTATGGGTAAACTCAAGGTAAATCCAAGAAGCATTTCGTTGCTGTCTTGGAACAACCTGGTGAAGCCAATGACATGATCGAGGCTCACGAAGATACTATCTCCAAGATGGAGGGGCATAGTCGTGACTATGCCGATGAGATTTCAGATCTTTTCAATTCTCATGAGGAAGAGTGTGGTCTTCGTTTGGCTCTTGAGGAGTCACACAACGTTGATCACGCTAAGTTAAATACAGATTTTGATCATGCTCTTGTTGTTTCTCGTGTGCTAAACTCCGAGAAGGCCAAGCTTGGGGTTGATCTTGCTAGACTGAAAGAGGAGTTTGACTTACTTGACAAGGCTCACAAGGTCTTGAAGGGTGCTCATGCTAGCCTCAAAGAGTCTCATGATGAACTTCAAGTAAAGGTAACCAAGGAGAAAGCCACTTTTCCTTGTATGATGTTAATTGATAATGCAAATGCTACTAACCCATGTTGTGAGCATGTGCATCTTGTTGAGGAGAACGCGAAGTTGAAGGAGCAACTTGAGAAAGGTCTTGTGTCTTGCATACAAGGCGGGAAGAACCTCAACGACCTTTTGAGCAATCAAAAGGAATTTGTGGCCAAATAAGGGATTGGGTACGTGCCCAAGTCCAAGAACGAGAAGAAGAATGACAAGGACAAACAACCTCCTCCTCTCAAGCAAACCTTTGTGAAGGACGGAGAGGGTGCTACCAAGGAGAATGAGAAGAACAATGTGAGGGGTAGTGATGCCAAGAAGGGCAACGCTTCCCTTCCCAACAAAGCCGGCGACTTTAACCCTTCTTATGTGTTGTGCCGTGCTAGTGATGGGCATGTTTATGCCAAATTTATTGGTTCTCGTTATGAGTACATTGAATGGTCTATTTGGGTTCCTAAGACCCTTGTTACTAACATCAAAGGACCCATTACAAAATGGGTACCTAAAACCAAGCATTGATCTCTTGTAGGTGTTTGCTTCCGGTGGGGGATCATGGTTGCTCGATAGTGGAGCTACTAATCATATGACTGGAAGCAAGGACTTGGTGGTGGACGTGCAAAAGATTCCATCCATGCCCACCAACGTCGAGTGGGTGACGCCTCGTCCTCGAAGGTATTGGGACTCGGCAGGGTTGTCATTTCTCATGATCTTACGACCAAGAAGGTCATGCTTGTTGAGTCCCTTGCATACAATTTACTTTCCGTTCGCCAACTAGCACTCATGGGTTTTTTCACCTTCTTTGATGTTGATACCGTGGCCCTCTTGTGGAGCAATACTCTTAAAGTAGCCTCTGTTGGGCATGTCGAAAACGGTCTCTATGTGATTAACTTTTCGGAGCGACTCATTAAGACCGTGACATGCCTAATGGCTAAAGATGACGTGGGATGGCTTTGGCATCGCCGTCTAGCCCATATCAATATGAGATCTTTGCAAAGTCTTCTCTAGGGGGACCATGTCCGTGGACTAACAAATGTTAGTTTTGCCAAAGAGCGTGCTTGTAGTGCTTGTATCGAAGGAAAGCTACATGAAAAGGCTCACCCTCCCACGACTATCATTTACTCAAAGAGGCCTTTGGAGCTCCTTCACATGGATCTCTTTGGGCCTCCATCTTTTGATAGTCTTGGGGGTAGGAAGTATTGCTTGGTGATTGTGGATGATTATTCAAGATACACTTGGGTATATTTCTTCAAGAGGAAGAGCGAGACCCAACAAACCGTCATTGACTTTGCAAATGAAGCTCAACGTCAACACAATGCAAAGATCTTGACAATAAGAAGTGACAACGGCACCGAGTTCAAGAACTACACCTTGGATGAGTTTCTTAGTGATGAGGGGATCAAGCATCAATATTTCGCACCTTACACCCCTCAACAAAATGGTGTAGCGGAGAGGAAGAACCGGACGTTGATGGATGCGGCAAGGACCATGATGGCGGAGTTCAAGTCTCCATACAACTTTTGGGCCGAAGCCATCAACACCGCGTGTCATGCATCAAATCGTCTCTACCTCCGCAAAGGCTTGAACAAGACTCCATATGAGATACTCACCGGGAACAAGCCCAACCTCAAGTACTTCCGGGTGTTCGGGTGTAAGTGTTTCATTCTCAAGAAAGGTGTTTGTTTGTCTAAATTTGAGGCTAGAGCTCATGAGAGCATATTTGTTGGTTATGCTACAAACTCCCATGCTTACGTGTCCTCAATAAGTCCACGAGACTTATTGAGGAGACATGTAACATGGAGTTTGATGAGAATAACGGCTCCCAAGTGGAGCAAAGTGGCACTTGTGATGTAGGTGATGAAATTCGTCCCCAAGCCATAAGAAGAATGGGTGTTGGTTTTATCTTACCCATTGAAAAACCCCTTGTGGCCGAAGGAGAAGGACAATGCTCCACTCAAGTGGAGCCATCACCATCCCAAGGCCCACACGCTTCCGAAGAACAAAGTGAAGGCCCTCAACCTCAAGAACAAGACCAAGGGCAAGGTCAATCTCAAGATGGTGTTGTAACATCAAGTGATGCCCAAGGTCAAGTTCTCTCCTCCGAGCAAGTTCAAGATCAAGAGCTTCCTCGAGATCAAGAACAAGCTCAAGACGGCACTCAAGATGATCAAGTGACCGCTCCTCGACTCACCCCCGAGGAGGAATTGGAGCGTCGTGCCGCCAAGATTGCTTCCAAGCTCTCCACCAAAGATCATCTCATGACAAATGTGCTTGGAAGCTTAAGAAAGGGGGGTAAGCACTCGTAGACAATTAGCAAACTATTGTGAACACCAAGAGTTTGTCTCTTGTGTTGAACCCCAAAAGGTCTATGAGGCGCTCGAAGATCCGGATTGGCTCAATGCCATGCATGAAGAACTCAACAACTTCGAGCACAACAAGGTGTGGAGATTGGTGCCAGGGCTAACGAGGAACCATAATGTCATTGGAACCAAGTGGATATTCAAGAACAAGCAAGATGCTCATGGGATTATCATTCACAACAAGGCTCGTTTGGTAGCACAAGGCTACTCCCAAGTCGAGGGTATCGACTACGGTGAAACCTTTGCTCCCGTTGCTCGCCTTGAATCCATTCGCATGTTGATTGCATATGCTTCTCATCATAACTTTAAGTTACAACAAATGGGTGTGAAGAGTGATTTTCTTAATGGTCCTATTAATGAGTTGGTATATGTCAAGCAACCCCCCGGGTTCGAGGATCCCTAGTTTCCCGATCATGTGTATCAACTTGATAAGGCACTCTATGGCCTTAAGCAAGCCCCACATGCGTGGTATGACCACCTTACCGAGTTGTTGCAAGATCATGGTTTTGAAATTGGGAAAATCGACCCCACTATTTTTACTAAGAAGGTCAAAGGGGAGTTGTTTGTGTGCCAACTATATGTTGATGATATTATCTTTGGTTACCCTAACAAAGCTTTCAATGAGGAATTTTCCGCATTCATGACCTCCAAGTTCAAGATGTCCATGATGGGAGAGTTTAAGTTCTTTCTCGGGTTCGAAGTCAAGCAATGAAGAGAAGGAACCTTCATCAACCAAGCCAAATACATTCAAGACATGCTCAAGAGATTCAAGCTAAGTGATGTCAAGCCGGTGTCCACTCCTATGCCCGTCAAATGCCAACTTGACATAGATCCCAATGGTAAAGCGGTGGATCAAAAGGTATATCGCTCCATGATTGGCTCCTTGCTTTACCTTTGTGCATCTAGACCAGATAGCATGTTGAGTGTGGGAATTTGTGCAGTTTTCAAGCCGCACCTAAGGAAAGTCACTTCGTGGCGGTCAAGCGAATCTTTCGATATTTGGATCATACCCCACTTTGGCTTAAGGTACCCAAGAGGAGCAAACTTCAAGCTTGTAGGTTATTCGGACTCGGATTAGGTGGGAGACAAAGTGGATAGGAAGTCCACTTCTGGAGGGTGCCAATTTCTTGGTTGCTCTTTGGTGAGTTGGTCTTCCAAGAAGCAAAGTTGTGTGTCTCTCTCGTCCACCGAAGCGGAGTATGTGGCGGCCAGTAGTTGTTGTGCACAACTATTATGGATGAGGCAAACTTTAAAGGATTATGGTGTCATTTGTGACAAAGTGCCTCTTTGGTGTGACAATGAAAGTGCCATCAAGATTTCTCTCAACCCGGTGCAACACTTCAAGACGAAGCATATTGAGATTCGGTATCACTTCATCCGGAATCATATTAGGCGAGGGGAGATCGAGCTCAACTATGTCAACACCCATGACAACCTTGCAGATATTTTCATGAAGCCCTTGGATGAAGCAATATTTCACGAGTTAAGGCATGAGCTAAATATCATTGATATGAGCAATGTGACTTGAACCCTTGCACACCCCACCACACTCAACTTGTTGTCTAGTTTACATGTAGGTATGGACATAGGGGGAGTGTTGTTCTCTCAATGAACTCTCCCTCCCCCCATTATGCATAAATTGATCAACTCTTTCACATTAGCCATTTTTGATGGTACTTGTGCTTCAAAGACGAGTTTTGGTCATGGGCCCAAGGATAATTCTTCGCGGTGCCATACCAATTGACTCAAACATAGGTGGCTCCGGCCACCGCACTCTCCTTGGAGAGGTTGTGTCTTGTGGTTGGTCCTTGTTGTCTCTTGCCTTTCTTTCTTCGTGCTGAGCATGTTCTTGCGGTGTCTCGTTCGCTTGTAGTTTCCTTGCGAAGACCCTTTCTCTTTTATTTGAAACTTGCATCTTCTTGAGCTCACGGTACTACCGCGGCCTACCACGGTACTACCGCTTGTGAAGCGCACGATACTTCCGCACCCAGCGCGACAGTAATTTTTTACTACCGCCTGGGGGAGCGGTACTACCGCTTCGGTGCGGTACTTCCGCCCGAGTGGTACTACTGCGATGAGGTGCGGTACTACCGCACTGCCGAGGGCGCATGGGGGTTAAGACCCGGGCAAGGGGAGTTCCAACTCCCCCATACCCATTCGTCCATTTCTCTCCCTGCCGCCTCTCTCTCTCCTGCTCAAAGCGACACCGGAGACCCTCATCGGATCTCTGTCCCCGGCCGCTCTCCTCGGATTCTGACCGGTGGGATCGTTCCCCACCACTTCCTCTTGCCATGGATCAAGGTCTCTCCCCAAATCCCTCTCTCTTTTGTTCGTGCTTTCGTTTCTAGGTTTTTGGGGAGATGCATGTTGTTCTTGAGATTTTAGGCCAAATCTTTGCAAGAGTAGGATGTAGGCGAGTAGTGATGCGTAGAAAGTGTACTTGATATGTTGTCCCGTGGTAGATTTGATCAACCGTAGTACCGCCTTGTTGTCGCGGTTGTTCTCAGATTCATTTGTTCGGATCTGATGCCGTGCGGTACTACCGCATAACAGGTGTGGTACTACCGCGCGGGCTGCCGTACTAAAGTTCTACTGCCGCTCCGAGCCCCGGTACTACTGTGCCACCGCGCGGTACTACCGCGACTAGGAGCGGCACTAAAATTTTAGTACTGCGCGAACAGGCAGTACTACCACTGCTGTCAAATTTTCTTCATGGCAATTACCATATGCACTTTCTACTAGTTTCTTGTGTTTTGTTGTGGTCTTTGTTTTGACCCGTCTCGCTTCTCGTGTGTGTTTGTGTTTTGTGTGTGTCTTAGGTGGTGGCTCCAGTGTCCCTGCTCGTCGTTCCAATCCAAGCTGTGACACGGGTTCCAAACGTCTGCGCAACCAAGAGGATGTTCCAGAGGGCTCCAATGCCCCCAAGCGCAATGTCAAGACCACTGCTAGCAAGTTCAAGGAACCATCAAAGGACATGGATGAGATACCTCTTGCTGAGTTTGTTTCTCCAAGGAAGATCAGCCCTTATGTGAATCCTCGTGCAAACTTCAGAGGGAATGAACTATTCTGGACCAAGCAACAGAATCTCATTTACTTGGATGTGATCAAGGCCAAGCAGAATCTGTATGTGGATGTGCACTGGATCGACATGCATCACATGAGGGATGATAAGCATCGTCACTACTTTGGTGAGGCCTTGGATCTCATGGAGCAGTTTGCCATTGAGGATGTGATCTCTTTCCACCTGGACTATGACCCCGAGCTGGTGGCCCAGTTCTTTGCTTCGGCCCACTTCCATTCTAGGGAGGATCAGAGGATGACCTGGATGACCAATGGACGCCAGTTGACTGCTACTTGGAAGGAGTTCATAGATTTGCTCAGAGTGCCTGATGAGGGGCTCCACATGCCTGTTGGTGTTCGCCCTCATGCCAACGCCGAGTCAGCTAACAAGGACAAGCTTCTGCCGTTCTATGTTGAGAAGAAACTGGCCAGTGGCAAGTCGACGTGGGTGCTTAACTCGTTCCTTGACATCATGCACCGGATCTTCCGCCACTCCCTCTTTCCTCGCATTGGGGACAAGGACACGGTGCATGCCTTTCTTTGGACATGTTGCTCATTTGTGAGGAGGCACGCGTTTCTCAGACTCAACCACTTGATGTCTCACATATCATGTGGTGCGAGCTTCGGTTCACGGTGTTCACCTGCAAGGTACCCATCTATGGTCCATATCTGTTCCTCCTGATATCGAAGACCTGGGAGAAGCTCTATCCCACTGAGGAGTTTTTGGCCCCTGACTGGATCCGTCATGACCCCATCAGACTCCGCATCAAGCCCCAGTGGGCTAACACTACTACTCGTGCCGAGGCTGAGGCTGCTAAGAGGGATGCTGATGAGGAGGAGATTGAGGAGGAGAATGTAGCTGAGGACAGCTTTGCTGGATATGCACCTTCCTCCACTGCGCCCTCATGGGCGAAGAAGCTGAAGGCCAAGATGAAGGCCTTCTTCTGCATGCAGGCCAAGGGAAGTACCAGACTCACGTTGCCTCCAAGGAGAGTTGCCGCCATGACAAGAAGATCATGAGGGTTTTTGGAGAGGGTGTTTCTGGTGGCTCCGAGGAGCACATCACTCCAGAGGCCGAATGGATGTCAAAACAAGGCTACAAGTGGACTCATTCCAAGGAGGAGCACATCCCTGCTGCCAGTCCGACGGAGAGCGTGCGAGCAACTACTCCGCTTGAGCCACCACTTGTGTTGTAGGTGTCCTCTCCGCCTTTTTGGCGTCTCGATGCCAAAGGGGGAGAGAGTGTAGGGATTTGCCATGTTGTGTCATGTTTGCTTCGCTTGTGTTTGGTATGTTAAACCTTGCTTGCTTTGGTTTGGTTTGAGTTTATTTGAGCTTGTGAGACTTATCTATCATATGGTTTAAGACATATGCACTCTATCTATTGCACCTTACTGAGCTTATGATATATTGTGCTACTCAGTTTATGCTCCTATTTACTATCGTGCTTAGTATTAGCATTATTATTGCAAGATATGCCATGTCTATAAAATATATAGGGAGTGTTGATCCTAGTATGTGTGTCGTGCAGTCCAAAGCACTCATCTAAATGGCACACATCTAGGGGGAGCCCGTCTATATTTTAGAGATGTATGGTTTGCTCATGTTCTATACTTTCTTCCTTGTGCAAATCTCGTATTGTCATCAATCCACCAAAAAGGGGGAGATTGTAAGGGCATATTTATCCCTAAGGTGTTTTGGTGATTGATGACAATGCATTTGTGGAATAATCGTGTGTCTCGAGTATTTCAGATATTTCATTACTAGGCACAAGACGGTTAGGAGCCCCTTGAAGATTATTGAAGACGGCGTTTTTCTACGTTCCTTTTTCAGTGGATTTGAGTCGTAGGAAAGCCGTACTATTAAGAGGGGGTCCGCTTTGGAAAGGTTTGGGTGGAATCGTCACGTACACGTTTACTCCTCTTTGCACCGCCTTTCTCTTAGCACTTTGGAGCATCCTCCGTTTCTTCATGTTTGTGCAAAAAGAAGAATTCCTAATGTTGCTGTTCTGAGGCTTGCGGTAGTACTGCTCTTCGGAGCGGTAGTACCGCAGGCCCCTGCGGTAGCACTGCAAGCCTTTGTGGTAGTACCGCTCCTTGGGAGCCGTAGTACCATGAGTCCTGGTCCGGCACAACACCATTAGCGGAAGTAGGGGCGGATGCAATTTTTTACATCCGCTCCTGATACGTCTCCAACGTATCTATAATTTTTTATTGTTCCATGCTATTATATTATCAACCTTGTATGTTTTATATGCATTTATATGCTATTTTATATGATTTTTGGGACTAACCTATTAATCCAGAGCCCAGTGCCAGTTTATGTTTTTACCTTGTTTTAGAGTATCGCAGAAAAGGAAAATCAAACGGAGTCCAATTGACCTGAAACTTCACGGAACTTATTTTTGGAAGGAAAGCAACCCGGGAGACTTGGAGTCCACCACCCTCATGGGCCCCTCGTGGCTCCCTTGACGTACGTCTTCCGCCTATATATCTCCATATACCCTAAAACGATCGGGGAGCACAATAGATCGGGAGTTCCGCCGCCAGAAGCCTCCGTAGCCACCGAAAACCAATCTAGACCCGTTCCGGCACCCTGCCAGAGGGGGCAATCCCTCTCCGGTGGACATCTTCATCATCCCGGTGCTATCCATGACGAGGAGGGAGTAGTTCTCCCTCGGGGCTAAGGGTATGTACCAGTAGCTATGTGTTTGATCTCTCTCTCTCTCTCTCTCTCTCGTGTTCTTGAGGTGGTACGATCTTGATGTATCGCGAGCTTTGCTATTATAGTTGGGTCTTATGTTTCTCCTCCCCCTCTACTCTCTTGTAATGGATTGAGTTCCCCCTTTGAAGTTATCTTATCGGATTGAGTCTTTAAAGATTTGAGAACACTTGATGTATGTCTTGCCGTGCGTATCTGTGGTGACAATGGGATATCACGTGATTCACTTGATGTATGTTTTGGTGATCAACTTGCGGGTTCCGCCCATGAACCTATGCATAGGGGTTGGCACACGTTTTCTTCGTGATTCTCCGGTAGAAACTTGGGGCACTTTTTGAGGTCTTATGTGTTGGTTGAATAGATGAATCTGAGATTGTGTGATGCATATCGTATAATCATACCCACGGATACTTGAGGTGACATTGGAGTATCTAGGTGACATTAGGGTTTTGGTTGATTTGTATCTTAAGGTGTTATTCTAGTACGAACTCTAGGGCTATTTGTGACACTTATAGGAATAGCCCAACAGATTGATTGCAAAGAATAACTTTGAGGTGGTTTCGTACCCTACCATAATCTCTTCGTTTGTTCTCCGCTATTAGTGACTTTGGAGTGACTCTTTGTTGCATGTTGAGGGATAGTTATGTGATCCAATTATGTTATTATTGTTGAGAGAACTTGCACTAGTGAAAGTATGAACCCTAGGCCTTGTTTCAACGCATTGCAATACCGTTTACGCTCACTTTTACCATTAGTTACCTTGCTGTTTTTATATTTTCAGATTACAAAAACCATTATCTACTATCCATATACCACTTGTATCACCATCTCTTCGCAGAACTAGTGCACCTATACAATTTACCATTGTATTGGGTGTGTTGGGGACACAAGAGACTCTTTGTTATTTGGTTGCAGGGTTGCTTGAGAGAGACCATCTTCATCCTACGCCTCCTACAGATTGATAAACCTTAGGTCATCCACTTGAGGGAAATTTGCTACTGTCCTACAAACCTCTGCACTTGGAGGCCCAACAACGTCTACAAGAAGAAGGTTGTGTAGTAGACATCAAGCTCTTTTCTGGCGCCGTTACCGGGGAGGTTAGCGCTTGAAGGTATATCTTTAGATCTTGCAATCGAATCTTTTTGTTTCTTGTTTTAGCACTAGTTTAGAAAACTACAAAAAAAAATATGAAATTGAGTTTGCCTCATACGCTTCATCTTTTTAATATCTTTTGTGAGTATGATGGAAAGGAAAATTGTGCCAAAGTGTTAGAAGAAGAATGCATTAAAATGTTTGGCACTAAATATTTGAATGATGAGCATGATTGCAATGTTGTTAGTATGAATTCCTTGAATATCCATGATGCTAATGATATGCAAAGCCACAAGCTTGGGGAAGCTATGTTTGATGAAGATGATATTTTTTGTCCCCCAAGTTTTGATGAGCAAATTTATTATCATGAAAGCATGCCTCCTATTTATGATGATTATATTGATGAAAGTGGATTTGGAGAGGTCATGACTTTATTTTGTGATGAATCCACTATTTCAGAAGAGGTTCCAATTGATTATGAGAACAAAGTTGCTATCTATGATGATTATTGTGATGACTTGTATGCCATAAAGAATAATTATATCCATGAAACTTTTTATCATGATTTTAGTTTTCAATTGGATTATGCCTCACATGATAATTATTTTGTTGAGTTTGCTCCCACTACTATTCATGAGAAGAAATTTGCTTATGTGGAGAGTAATAAAAATTCTATGCTTATGCATCATGAAAATAATGCTTTATGTGATAGCTATGTTGTTGAATTCATTCATGATGCTACTGAAATTTATTATGAGGGAGGAATATATTCTTGTAGGAATTGCAATAATATCAAGTTTCCTCTCTATGTGCTTAAAATTTTGAAGTTATGCTTGTTTTGCTTTCCTATGCAAGTTGATTCTTGTTCCCACAAGTTGTTTGCTCACAAAATCCCTATGCATAGGAAGTGGATTAGACTTAAATTTGCTAGTCTTATTCTTCATGATGCTCTCTTTATGTTTCAATTCTTATCTTTTATGTGAGCATCATTGAAATCATCATGCCTAGCTAGGGGCGTTAAACGATAGCGCTTGTTGGGAGGAAACCCAATTTTATTTTTGTTCCTTGCCTTTTGCTCCTGTTTAGTAATAAATAATTTATCTAGCCTCTGTTTTTACTGAGTTTTTATGTTTTAATTAGTGTTTGTGCCAAGTAGAACCGTTGGGAAGACTTGGGGAAAGTCTTGTTGATCTTGCTGTAAAAAAAAGAAACTTTAGCGCTCACGAGAATTGCTGCCATTTTTATTTGGAGAGTGCTATTTAGTTAATTCTTTTTGCAAATTATTAATAGATAAATTACTCACGTCAAGAAATTTATTTTAGAATTTTTGGGGTTCCAGAAGTTTGCGTTAGCTACAGATTACTACAGACTCTTCTGTTTTTTTTACAGATTCTGTTTTTCGTGTGTTGTTTGCTTATTTTGGTGAATCTATGGCTAGTAAAATAGTTTATAAACCATAGAGAAGTTGGAATACAGTATATATTACACCAATATAAATAAAGAATGAGTTCATTACAGTACCTTGAAATGGTGTTTTGTTTTCTTTCGCTAACGGAGCTCACGAGTTTTCTACTTTAAGTTTTGTGTTGTGAAGTTTTCAAGTTTTGGGTAAAGATTTGATGGATTATGGAACAATGAGTGGCAAGAGCCTAAGCTTGGGGATGCCCAAGGCACCCCAAGGCAATATTCAAGGACAACCAAGAGCCTAAGCTCGGGGATGCCCCGGAAGGCATCCCCTCTTTCGTCTTCGTTCATTGGTAACTTTACTTGGAGCTATATTTTTATTTACCACATGATATGTGTTTTGCTTGGAGCGTCATTTTATTTTATTTAGTTGTGCTTGCTGTTTGAATAAAATACCAAGATATGAAATTCCTAAATGTTAGAGAGTCTTCACATAGTTGCATAATTATTCGACTACTCATTGATCTTCACTTATATCTTTCGGAGTAGTTTGTTGTTGCTCTAGTGCTTCACTTATATCTTTTTAAGAGCACGGTGGTGGTTTTATTTTATAGAAATAGATGAACTCTCATAATTCACTTATATTATTTTTAGAGTCTCTAAAAAGCATGGTAATTTGCTTTGGTTATGAATTTAGTCCTAATATGATGGGCATCCAAGAGGGATATAATAAAAACTTTCATATGAAGTGCATTGAATACTAAGAGAAGTTTGATACTTGATAATTGTTTTGAGATATGGAGATGGTGATATTAAAGTTGTGCTAGTTTAGTAGTTGTGAATTTGAGAAATACTTGTGTTGAAGTTTGTGATTCCCGTAGCATGCACGTATGGTGAACCGTTATGTGATGAAGTCGGAGCATGATTTATTTATTGATTATCTTCCTTATGAGTGGCGGTCGGGGACGAGTGATGGTTTTTTCCTACCAATCTATCCCCCTAGGACCATGCGCGTAGTACTTTGTTTCTATAACTAATAAATTTTTGCAATAAGTATGTGAGTTCTTTATGACTAATGTTGAGTCCATGGATTATACGCACTCTCACCCTTCCACCATTGCTAGCCTCTCTAATACCGCGCAGCTTTCGCCGGTACCATAAACCCACCATATATCTTCCTCAGAACAGCCACCATACCTACCTATTATGGCATTTCCATAGCCATTCCGAGATATATTGCCATGCAACTTTCCACCGTTCTGTTTATTATGACACGCTCCATCATTGTCATATTGCTATGCATGATCATGTAGTTGACATCGTATTTGTGGCAAAGCCACCGTTCATAATTCTTGCATACATGTCAATCATGCATCATTGCACATCTCGGTACACTGCTGGAGGCATTCATATAGAGTCATATCTTGTTCTAAGTATCGAGTTGTAATTCTTGAGTTGTAAGTAAATAAAAGTGTGATGATCATCATTATTAGAGCATTGTCCCAGTGAGGAAAGGATGATGGAGACCATGATTCCCCCACAAGTCGGGATGAGACTCCGGACGAAAATAAATAAATAAAAGAGGCCAAATAAGCCCAAATAAAAAAAGAGAAAAAAGAGGCCATAAAAAAGAGAGAAAGGCCCAAATAAAAAATAAATGAGAGAAAAAGAGAGAAGGGGCAATGCTACTATCCTTTTACCACACTTGTGCTTCAAAGTAGCACCATGATCTTCATGATAGAGAGTCTCCTATGTTGTTACTTCCATATACTAGTGGGAATCTTTCATTATAGAACTTGGCTTGTATATTCCAATGATGGGCTTCCTCAAAATGCCCTAGGTCTTCGTGAGCAAGCGAGTTGGATGCACACCCACTAGTTTCTTTTGTTGATCTTTCATATACTTATAGCTCTAGTGCATCTGTTGCATGGCAATCCCTACTCACTCACATTGATATCTATTGATGGGCATCTCCATAGCCCATTGATATGCCTAGTTGATGTGAGACTATCTTCTCCTTTTTGTCTTCTCCACAACCACCATTCTATTCCACCTATAGTGCTATATCCATGGCTCATGCTCATGTATTGCGTGAAGATTGAAAAGGTTTGAGAACATCAAAAGTATGAAACAATTGCTTGGCTTGTCATCGGGGTTGTGCATGATTTAAATATTTTGTGTGGTGAAGATAGAGCATAGCCAGACTATATGATTTTGTAGGGATAGCTTTCTTTGGCCATGTTATTTTGAGAAGACATAATTGCTTAGTTAGTATGCTTGAAGTATTATTATTTTTATGTCACTAGTAAATTTTTGTTTTGAATCTTATGGATCTGAATATTCTTGCTACAATAAAGAGAAATACATGATGAATATGTTAGGTAGCATTCCACATCAAAAATTCTGTTTTTATCATTTACCTACTCGAGGACGAGTAGGAATTAAGCTTGGGGATGCTGATACGTCTCCAACGTATATATAATTTTTGATTGTTCCATGCTATTATATTATCAACCTTGGATGTTTTATATGCATTTATATGCTATTTTATATGATTTTTCGGACTAACCTATTAACCCGGAGCCCAGTGCCAGTTTATGTTTTTACCTTGTTTTAGAGTATCGCAGAAAAGGAAAATCAAACGGAGTCCAATTGACCTGAAACTTCACGGAACTTATTTTTGGAAGGAAAGCAACCCGGGAGACTTGGAGTCCACGTAAGGGAAGCAACGAGGAAGCCACAAGGCAGGGGAGCGTGCCAACCCCCTGGGCGCGCCCTCCACCCTCGTGGGCCCCTCGTGGCTCCCCTGACGTACTTCTTCCGCCTATATATCTCCATATACCCTAAAACGATCGGGGAGCATAATAGATCGGGAGTTCCGCCACCAGAAGCCTCCGTAGCCACCGAAAACCAATCTAGACCCATTCCGACACCCTGCCGGAGGGGGCAATCCCTCTCCTGTGGACATCTTCATCATCCCGGTGCTCTCCATGACGAGGAGGGAGTAGTTCTCCCTCGGGGCTGAGGGTATGTACCAATAGCTATGTGTTTGATATCTCTCTCATGTTCTTGAGGTGCTACGATCTTGATGTATCGTGAGCTTTGCTATTATAGTTGGATCTTATGTTTCTCCTCCCCCTCTACTCTCTTGTAATGGATTGAGTTCCCCCTTTGAAGTTATCTTATCGGATTGAGTCTTTAAAGATTTGAGAACACTTGATGTATGTCTTGCCGTGCGTATCTGTGGTGACAATGGGATATCACGTGATTCACTTGATGTATGTTTTGGTGATCAACTTGCGGGTTCCGCCCATGAACCTATGCATAGGGGTTGGCACACATTTTCGTCATGATTCTCTGGTAGAAACTTGGGGCACTCTTTGAGGTCCTATGTGTTGGTTGAATAGATGAATCTGAGATTATGTGATGCATATCATATAATCATACCCACGGATACTTGAGGTGACATTGGGGTATCTAGGTGACATTAGGGTTTTGGTTGATTTGTATCTTAAGGTGTTATTCTAGTACAAACTCTAGGGCTGTTTGTGACACTTATAGGAATAGCCCAACAGATTGATTGGAAAGAATAACTTTGAGGTGGTTTCGTACCCTACCATAATCTCTTTGTTTGTTCTCCGCTATTAGTGACTTTGGAGTGACTCTTTGTTGCATGTTGAGGGATAGTTATGTGATCCAATTATGTTATTATTGTTGAGAGAACTTGCACTAGTGAAAGTATGAACCCTAGGCCTTGTTTCAACGCATTGCAATACCTTTTACGCTCACTTTTACCATTAGTTACCTTGCTGTTTTTATATTTTCAGATTACAAAAACCATTATCTACTATCCATATACCACTTGTATCACCATCTCTTCGCAGAACTAGTGCACCTATACAATTTACTATTGTATTGGGTGTGTTGGGGACACAAGAGACTCTTTGTTATTTGGTTGCAGGGTTGCTTGAGAGAGACCATCTTCATCCTACGCCTCCTACGGATTGATAAACCTTAGGTCATCCACTTGAGGGAAATTTGCTACTGTCCTACAAACCTCTGCACTTGGAGGCCCAACAATGTCTACAAGAATACGGTTGTGTAGTAGACATCAGCTCCCTGCGCTGTAGTACCACTTGCCTTCAGCGGTAGTACCGTGTCGGATTTTTGCACTATTTGAAAATCGGCGGAACTGGCCACAGACGTTTGTTTATTTGTCCATGGCCTTCCCAGGCTGGTCCAGCCCTGCCTTGTAGTAGTACCGCAAGGGGGTGCATACTGCACGAGCGGCAGTACCGCTCCAGCTTGGTTGCTACAGGCCTGGGCTAGCTCCTACCGTGGCCACGGTAGTACCGCGGTTCACTGCGGTAGTACCATGAGCCCTTGCGGTAGTACCGCTTGGCTGGCGCGGTAGTACCACATGTCACGGGCTGGCGCGGTAGTACCGCTTTACTTGTGCAAGCTTATTTGTGTTATTTCCCTTGCTTGCTTGTGTGCTTGTTGTTGTTGCATCATATAAGTTGCTCACATAGTTGCATGTCTAGACAACCTACTTTGATGCAAAGTTTAATTTGGTAAAGAAAAGTTAAAAAATGTTAGTTGCCTATTCACCCCCCTCTAGTCAACTATATTGATCCTTTCAACAATAAACAATTATCATGAACAAGGAAATGTAATAATAACCATTTTATTATTGCCTCTAGCTCATATTTCCAATAGTCTCCCACTTGCAGTAGAGTCAATAATCTAGTTCACACCGCCATGTGATCAACACTCATAGTTCACATCGCCATGTGACTAACACCCAAAGAGTTTACTAGAGTCAATAATCTAGTTCACATCGCCATGTGATTAACACCCAAGAGTTTACTAGAGTCAATAATCTAGTTCAGATCACCATGTGATTAACCCTCAATGAGTTCCATGGTTTGATCATGTTATGCTTATGAGAGAGGTTTAGTCAATGGGTCGGCAACATTCAGATCCGTATATTCTTCGCAAACCTCTATTTCATATTGTAGATGTTGCTACTATGCTCCACTTGGAGCTATTACAAATAGTTTCTCCACTATACGTATCCGGTTTGCTACTCAGAGTCATCCGGATAGGTGTTAAAGCTTGAGTATTCTATAGTCTCACCTAAATAGCTTGGCGTAATCATGGTCATAGCTGTTTCCTGTGTGAAATTGTTATCCGCTCACATTTCCTTATTCCTAAGGACAATTTTTTATCGCTGTCCAATGATCCACTCCTGGATCACTCTTATACCCCCTTGCCAGACACGTGGCAAGGCACATCGCGGTACACAACATGGCATATCGTATAGAGCCTATGGCTAAGGCATAGGGGACGACTTTCGTCCTTTCTCTTTCTTCTGCCGTGGTCGAGCTTCAAGTCTTAACTTCACACCTTACCACTCAGGCAAGAAATCCTTCTTTGACTGATCCATCTTAAACTCCTTCAAGATCATGTCAAGGTATGTGCTCTGTGAAAGTCTTATCAGGCGTCTTGATCTACCTCTATAGATCTTGATACCCAACATGTAAGCAGTTTTACACAGGTCTCCCTTTGAAAAACTCCATTCAAACAACCCTTTATGATTTCCAGAAATTCTACATCATTTTCGATCAACAATATGTCATCCACATATAGTTATCAAAATGTTGTAGTGCTCCCACTCACTTTCTTGCAAATACAAGTTTCTTGCAAACTTTGTATAAACCCAAATGCTTTGATCACCTCATCAAAGCGTATGTTCCAACTTCGAGATGCTTGCTCCAGTCCTTAGAAGGATCGCTGGAGTTTGCATACCTTTTAGCATCCTTAGGATCGACAAAACCTTCTAGTTGTATCACATACAGCCTTTCCTCACGGAAACCGTCAAGGTAACTTTGTTTTGACATCCATATGCCAGATTTCGTAAATGAAAATGTAGCAACTGCTAACATAATTGTTGAGAAAGTCTCATCACAGTCAACTCCTCGAACTTGTTAGAAACTTCTTTGAGACAAGTCGAGCTACATAAATGGTGACAATACCATCAGTGTCTGTCTTCTTCTTAAAGATCCATTTATTCTCAATGGCTTGCCGATCATCGGGCAAGTCCACCAAAGTCCATACTTTGTTCTCATACATGGATCCTGTCTCAGATTTCATGGCTTCCAGCCATTTGTTGGAATCCGAGCCCACCATCGCTTCTTCATAGCTCATAGGTTCATCGTTGTCCAACAACATGACCTTTAAGACAGGGTTACCACTCAGAAGTTGTACACACCCTTGTCGACCTATGAGGTTTGATAGTAATTTGATCTGAAGCTTCATGATCATCATCATTAGCTTTCTCTTTAACTGACGTAAGTGCCACAAAAACATCTTTCTATGATGCGCTACTCTCTGGTTGAAGTGAAGGTTCAACAACCTCATCTAGTTCTATCTTCCTCCCACTCAATTCTTTCGAGAGAAACTCTTTCTCGAGAATGGACCTGTTCCTAGCGACAAACACTTTGCCCTCAGATCTGAGATAGAAGGTATACCCAATCGTCTTGTTTGGGTATTCTATGAAGACACAATTTTCCGCTTTGGGTTCGAGCTTTTCTGGCCAAAGCCTATCGACATAAGCATCATAGCCCCAAACCTTAAGAAACAACAACTTAGGTTTCTTGCCAAACCATAGTTCATACGCTGTCATCTCCACGGACTTAGATGGTGCCCTATTTAAAGTGAATGTAATTGTCTCTAATGCATAACCCCAAAATGATAGCAGTAGATCGGTAAGACACATCATAGATCGCACCGTATCCAATAGGGAGTTATTACGACGTTTGGACACACCATTACGCTATGGTGTTCCAGGTGGCGTCAACTGTGAAACGATTCCACCTTGTCTTTAGTGATTGCCAAACTCATAACTCAGATACTCTCCCCTTGATCAGATCGTAGGAACTTGATCTTCTTGTTATGATGATTCTCAACTTCATTCTGAATTTGCTTGAACTTTTCAAACATTTTAGACTTATGCTTCATTAAGTAAATATACCCATATCTACTCAATTCATCGGTGAAGGTGAGAAAATAATGATATCCACCACATGCATCAACACTCATCGGACTGCACACATCAGCATGTGTGATTTCCAACAAGTCACTTGCCTGTTCCATTGTTCCAGAAAACAGGTTTTAGTAATCTTGCCTATGAGGCATGGTTTGCATGTGTCAGGTGATTCAAAATCAAGTGACTCCAAAAGTCCATTAGCATGGAGGTTCTTCATGCGCTTTACACCAATATGACCTAAGCGGCAGTGCTACAAGAAAGTGGTACTATCATTATCGACTCTACATCTTTTGGCATCAATGTTATGACCATGTGTATCACTACGACCGAGATTTAATAAACCATTCACATTGGGTGCATGACCATAGAAGGTATTATTCATGTAAAAAGAATAACCATTATGCTCTGACTGAAATGAATAACCGTATTGAAATAAACATGATCTAACCATGTTCATGCTCAACACAGACACCAATACAAACAACATTTATCTGGGTTCAACACTAATCCCGAAGGTAGAGGGAGCATGCGATGGTGATCATATCATCCTTGGAAACACTTCCAAACACACATCGTCACCTCGCCTTAGCTAGTCTCCGTTTATTCCGTATAGCTTTTGTTTCGAGTTACCAATATTAGCAACTGAACCGGTATCTAATACCCATGTGCTACTAGGAGTACTAGTAAGGTACACATCAATAACACTTATATCAAATATACTTTTATTGAAGTTGCAGGCTTCTTATCTACCAAGTATTTGAGGCAGTCCCGCTACCAGTGACCATTCCCCTAATAGAACCACTTTGTCTCAGGTTTGGGTTCTTGGGTTTCTTCACTGGAGCGACAACTGGCTTGCCATTCATGAAGTTTCCCTTCTTGCTCTTCTTTGATAACAGTGGTCTTGTTAACCATGAACACTTGATGCTTCTTCTTGATTTCTACCTTTACGACCTTAAGTATGAGGAACATCTCTAGGATCATCTTCCCTTGCATGTTATAGTTCATCATGAAACTCTAGCAGCTTGGTGATAGTGACTGGAGAACTTTTGTCAATCACTCTCTTATCCGGAAGATTAACTCCCACTTGATTCAAGCGACTGAAGTACCCAGACATTCTAAGCACATGCTCACTGGCTGAGCTATTCTCCCCATCTTGTAAGCAAAGATCTTGTCAGTGGTCTCAAACCTCTCAACATGGGCATGAGCCTGAAATATCAATTTCAGCTCTTGGAACATCTCATATGTTCCATGGCGTTCAAAATGCTTTTGGAGCCCTGACTCTAAGCCGTAAAGCATGGCACACTAAACTATCAGGTAGTCATCAGAACGTGTCTGCCAGATGTTTACAACATCCACAGACGATGCCATAGGGGTTGGCACACCGAGCGGTGCATCAAGGATAGAAGCCTTCTATGTAGCAGTGAGGACAATCCTCAGACTACGGCCCTAGTCCGCAAAATTTCTTACAATATCTTTCAACTTAGTCTTTCTCTAGGAACACATTAAAACAAGGAGCTAAAGCGCGAGCTATTAATCCACAACATAATTTTCAAAGACAATTTAGACTATGTTCATGATAATGAGTTCAATTAATCAAATTATTTAATGAACTCCCACTCTAGACATCCCTCCAGTCATCTAAGTGATACATGATCCGAATCAACTAGGCTGTGTCCGATCGTCATGTGAGACGGACTAGTCATCAACGGTGAACATCTCCATGTTGATTGCATCTACTATACGACTCATGTTCGAACTTTCGGTCTCTCGTGTTCCGAGGTCATGTCTGTACATGCTAGGCTCGTCAAGTCAACCTAAGTGTTTTGCATGTGTAAATCTGGCTTACACATGTTGTATGTGAACGTTAGAATCTATCACACCTGATCATCACGTGGTGCTTCGAAACAATGGACCTTCGCAACAGTGCACAGTTAGGGGGAACACATTTCTTGAAATTCTTCAGTGAGGGATCATCTTATTTTATGCCACTGTCGTTATAAGCAAATAAGATGCAACCATGACAAACATCACATGCAAATCATAAAGTGACATGATATGGCCAATATCATCTTGCGCCTTTGATCTCCATCTTCGAGGCGCGACATGATCACCTTCATCACCGACATGTGATACGTCTCCAACGTATCTATAATTTTTGATTGTTCCATACTATTATATTATCCATCTAGGATGTTTTATATGCATTTAAATGGTATTTTATATCATTTTTGGGACTAACCTATTAACCTAGAGCCTAGTGCCAGTTTCTGTTTTCTCCTTGTTTTTGAGTTTTACAGAAAAGGAATACCAAACGGAGTCCAATTGACGTGCCAATTTTTGATGATTTTTATGGACCAAAAGAAGCCCCAAGAGTAGAAGAGTTGGGCCAGAAGAGTCCCGGGCTGTCCACGAGGGTGGGGGCGCGCGGACGACTCAGGCACCTTCCTGACTTGTTCCCAACGCCAAAAATTCCTATAAATACTGAAACCTCCAGAAAATAACCTAGATCGGGAGTTCCGCCACCGCAAGCTTCTGTAGCCATCGAAAACCAATCAAGACCCGTTCCGGCACCCTGCCGGAGGTAGGAATCCCTCTCCAGTGGCCATATTCATCATCCCGGCGCTCTCCATGACTAGGAGGGAGTAGTTCACCCTCGGGGCTGAGGGTATGTACCAGTATCTATGTGTTTGATCTCTCTCTCTCTCTCTCTCTCGTGTTCTTGATTTGGTACGATCTTGATGTATCGCGCGCTTTGCTATTATAGTTGGATCTTATGATGTTTCTCCCCCTCTACTCTCTTGTAATGGATTGAGTTTTCCCTTTGAAGTTATCTTATCGGATTGAGTCTTTAAGGATCCGAGAACACTTGATGCATGTCTTGCATGTGCTTATCTGTGGTGACAATGGGATATTCATGTGATCCACTTGATGTATGTTTTGGTGATCAACTTGCGAGTTCTGTGACCTCGTGAACTTATGCATAGGGTTGGCACACGTTTTCGTTTTGACTCTCCGGTAGAAACTTTGGGGCACTCTTTGAAGTTCTTTGTGTTGGTTGAATAGATGAATCTGAGATTGTGTGATGCATATCATATAATCATACCCACGGATACATGAGGTGACATTGGAGTATCTAGGTGACATTAGGGTTTTGGTTGATTTGTGTCTTAAGGTGTTATTCTAGTACGAACTCTAGGATAGATCGAATGGAAAGAATAGCTTCGTGCTATTTTACTACGGACTCTTGAATAGATCGATCAGAAAGAATAACTTTGAGGTGGTTTCGTACACTAGAATAATCTCTTCGTTTGTTCTACGCTATTAGTGACTTTGGAGTAACTCTTTGTTGCATGTTGAGGGATAGTTATATGATGCAATTATGTTATCCTTGTTGAGAGAACTTGCACTAGTGAAAGTATGAACCCTAGGCCTTGTTTCCTAGCATTGCAATACCGTTTTCGCTCACTTTTATTACTTGTTACCTTGCTGTTTTTATATTTTCAGATTACAAAAACCTATATCTACCATCCATATTGCACTTGTATCACCATCTCTTCGCCGAACTAGTGCACCTATACAATTTACCATTGTATTGGGTGTGTTGGGGACACAAGGGAGTCTTTGTTATTTGGTTGCAGGGTTGCTTGAGAGAGACCATCTTCATCCTAAGCCTCCCACGGATTGATAAACCTTAGGTCATCCACTTGAGGGAAATTTTCTACTATCCTACAAACCTCTGCACTTGGAGGCCCAACAACGTCTACAAGAAGAAGGTTGTGTAGTAGACATCAAGCTCTTTTCTGGCGCCGTTGCCGGGGAGGTTAGCGCTTGAAGGTATATCTTTAGATCTTGCAATCAAATCTTTTTGTTTCTTGTTTTATCACTAGTTTAGTCTATAAAAGAAAATTACAAAAAATGGAATTGAGGGTACCTCATATGCTTCATCTTTTAAATATATTTCATGAAAATAAGGATTCCGATAATTGTGCCAAAATGCTAGAAGAAGAATGTATTAAAATGTTTGGCACTAAATCTTTGGATGATGAGCATGATTGCAATGTTTTTAGTATAAATTCTTTGAATATCCATGATGTTAATGATATGCAAAGCCACAAGCTTGGGGATGCTATGTTTGATGAATATGATATTTTTAGTCCCCCCCAAGTTTTGATGAGCAAATTTATTATGATGATAGCATGCCTTCTATTTATGATGATTATATTGATGAAAGTGGCTTTGGAAGAGTGTCAACTTTAGGAAGTAATGATCCCACTATTTTGGAGGATGTTGAATCTTATTGTGACAATTATGAAAGTGGATTTGGAGAGGTCATGACTTTATTTAGTAATGATTCCACTATTTTGGAAGAGGTTTCAATTGATTATGATGAGAACAAAGTTGCTACTTATGATGATCATTGTGATGATACTTATGCTATAAAAAGTAGAGATGATTATATTTATAAAACTTGTCATGATTATGATTACCCTTTTTCTGAACATTACTCTTTTAATGTGGAAACAATTTATAGTATTCGAGTTTCTTATGATACTCCCACTATTCCGAATGAGAATTTATTTGCTTATGTGGGGAGTAATAAAAATTCTATGATTGTGGCTCATGAAAAGAATGCTTTTATGTGATAGTTATATTGTTTAATTCATTGATGATGCTACTGAAAATTATTATGAGAGAGGAATATATGCTTGTAGGAATTGCAATAATATTAAGTTTCCTCTCTGTGTGTTGAAAATCTTGAAGTTATCCTTATTTTACCTTCCTATGCAAGTTGATTTTTGTTCCCATAAATTGTTTGCTCACAAAATCCCTATGCATAGGAAGTGGGTTAGACTTAAATGTGCTAGTCATATTCTTCATGATGCTCTCTTTATGTTTCAATTCTTATCTTTTATGTGAGCATCATTGAGATCATCATGCCTAGCTAGGGGCGTTAAATGATAGCGCTTGTTGGGAGGCAACCCAACTTCATTTTTGTTCTTTGATTTTTGTGCCTGTTTAGTAATAAATAATTCATCTAGCCTCTGTTATTATTGTGTTATTTATGTTTTAATTAGTGTTTGTGCCAAGTAAAGCCTTTAGGATCTTCTTGGGTGATTGTTGTTTGATCTTGCTGATAAAAATAGAAAGTATGCGCTCACGAAAATAATTTTCATTTTTTACCAGAGAGCGATAAAATACCAATTCCAACTGCAGTAGATCAATAAACAAATTGCCTAGGACTTCCTAATTTCTCAGTATTTTTGAAGTTACATAAGTATTCGAAACCTCCAGATTGCTACAGACTGTTCTGTTTTTGACAGATTCTGTTTTCTATGTGTTGTTTGATTATTTTGATGAATCTATGAGTAGTATCGGCGGGTATGAACCATAGAGAAGTTGGAATACAGTAGATATTACACCAATATGAATTTATAATGAGTTCACAATAGTACCAAAAGTGGTGATTTATTTTCTTATACTAACGGAGCTTACGAGTTTTCTGTTGAGTTTTGTGTTGTGAAGTTTTCAAGTTTTGGGTAGAGATTCAATGGACTATGGAATAAGGAGTGGAAAGAGCCTAAGCTTGGGGATACCCAAGGCACCCCAAGGTAATTTTCAAGCACAACCAAGAGCCTAAGCTTGGGGAGCACTTCCGTCCGTCCACCTCGTGATGGTTCTAGTGTCTTCGGGTTACCGAGACTAGTGTTCCGGCAAGGTCCGGCGGCGGATTTCAATCCCGTCTCTTTCTGAATCTCAGAGATCTCCGTCTAGCTTGTTGGAAAATCGCCAATCTCCATCTCAATTTCTCACCTGCCCCAATTCAGTAACCACCCTTCCCTGAGCCACCTTGAATCGAATAGCTAGACCACTGAAACAAAGCAAGTTCTAGCCAGCCATAACCCCCAAATCCAACACCAAATCCGCCCCTTCTCGCATCCACACCAAATCTTTCTCTTCTCAAACCTTTTTCTCAGGGTTTTATGTACAACTAGAACTCACAATCCAGTCAAACCCTAGGCGGGAGGCGGGGAGGAGCATATGGCGGTAGTCTCCTATTGTGGCCCTACAGGGCGGCACCTGGCGGCGGCCTCCACCCATCTAACAAGTCCACGCAGGCAATGGAGGGAGTAGAGAGGAAGCTCCATTCCCTGAAGCTCTCAAAAGCAGAGAAGAAGGGGATCAAGCTAGGAAGAAGGAACGCAAGCAGTTGGCAAGGTGATGTCTGATAGGCCAGCGAGGGTGGATGCGTTGGTCAGTACTTTGGGAAGGATTTGGGGTCCGTTCAAGGGGATCGAGTGTAAAGATATTGGTATGAACCGGTTCCTGTTCACCTTCCGATAGATAACAAGGAGAGATAAATCTTTGAATAATGGGCCCTGGATGTTCAACAAAAGCTTGCTGGTGATGGAGAAATTCAACTCGGCCAAGACCCTGGATGAATATAAATTCAGGTACATACCAATATGGGTTAGAGTTTATCATATTGCTATGGGGTGGATGAGTAGAGAATCTGGTGAAGAAATAGGAAAAGAAATACTCAAAGTACTTGACATAGATGTCGATGATTGCGACATGGCCATGGGGGAGTACATGAGAATCAAAGTTTGACTAGACATCAGGAAACCACTGATGAGGGGAATCACTATTTTTGAGGATGACGACGAAGAAGGTGACGAGGAGGGAAATGACAATATAATTGAAGACGTGCATGAAGAGACTGAAAAGGAGGGGAAAAAGAAGGGACGTGCGGTTATTTTTAAGTACGAACACCTACCCGACTTTTGCTACATTTGTGGCATAATTGGCCATAATGACAGAGCTTGCCCAAGTAAACAAAAACTGGGAGCAAAGCAGGAATTTGGGCCTTGGTTGAAGGCTGTTGTGTGGAGAAAATCACCCAGCGATGAAGATAGAGGCATAGGCTCTCAAGAAAAAGTAGGCTTTTGGAACAGCATCATCGGAGCAAGCAAAGGAAGTGATGCCGCGTCCTGGAGGAAAGACGCCTGTGGAAACAATGAACCAGCAGCCCCCCGAAGCAGTGAAGAGACAAAATCTATGAGCCTTATGATCATACAGGGGGCAGAACAAAAAGTTTGTGCGGAAGGAAAAAAGCTGAGTTCTGATGAAGAGCTAGGGGGCAAAAATAATATTCAGAATAAGGAGAAACTGGATGAATATCTCCTAAAAGAATTAAATGCAAGCAAGGCCGACCAAGAGACATCTGGGACACATGAGAAGAAAACAGAGGCAGAAGAAATCAGTGAGCAAACTTCAGGAAAGGGGATAGATGGGCTGATGAAGGAAGGAGAAGTCAAGGTGCACAAAAATAAAGGAAAGGGTGGCACATTCAAACGCTTACAACACACCAAAACATCTCAAACTGGTAGTGTGAGTGAGCCAGACCCAAAGAAGAGAGGAGCTATTGCCATGGAGATTGAAGAAGAAGCGGACAATGCAAAGAAAGCAAGGATGACAGTGGATAGTGAAGGAGGAAAGGAAATACAAGTGAATAATTCATTGGTGAGCTCCGAAAATTGCGTAGGAACAAAAAATGCAGTTGTAGAACACAAATTTGACATGAAAGCGGGGCTGACAGATCAGTCCCGCGAGACAAAATGAGAATAACAACATGGAACTGTCGGGGCTTGGGAATGGCCCGACAGTTCGTGGCCTTCTGGATCTCCAGAAGTAGGTGGACCCCGACATCCTCTTTCTCTCGGAGACAAAATTGGATGGAAGGAGGATGGAAAGATTCAAATGGATACTTGGCATGAGTAATATGGTGATTAGGGATTGTGATGGAAAAAGCGGCGGCCTGGCCTTGATGTGGAAGAAGGGAATAAACATTGAGCTGCACAATTATTCAAGATATCATATTGATGTTGAAGTGGCGGAAAGTGACGGTTTCAGATGGCGGTTTACTGGTGTTTATGGAGAACCCGCAAGGGATAGAAAGTGGAAAACATGAAAACTTATGAGGATTCTTCGTCAACAACTAAACCTCCCATGGTTGTGTGCAGGTGACTTTAATGAAATTTTATATAGTCATGAAAAAAGAGTAGGTTCACCTCGAGCACATAACCAAATGGAGAACTTTAGAGCAGCACTAGATGACTGCGTGTTGCGAGACTTAGGATATATTGGTGATAGATATACCTAGCGCAACCATAGCCATACAACAGCCAATATTAAGGAAAGGCTAGATCGAGCGGTGGCATCAAGAAGCTGGTGCATGAGATTTCCGGAGTATAAGGTCCTAAATGGAGATCCTTGTCATTCTGATCATAGGCCGGTTACTGTATTTGTGGAAAAATCAAACAATGCAGCAACAAGGGCAAATAATGCACACGGTTTCAGATTTGAAGCCAAGTGGCTACAGGAGGAAGAATGTGAGAAAATTGTAAACGATGCTTGGACATCAGCTTCACTTGGAGGAGGCCGAAGCATCTCACAACTATTAAAAGCAGTGGCTCATGACCTCCAAGATTGGGATTCTAATGTCTTGGGTGACCTTCCGAAAAGAATAAAGGAACTAAAGAAGGATCTGCAAAAGGTGAGAAGACAAGAAATCAATCAACAATCCATAGCTAGAGAGCACTTCCTGAGAGATAAGCTAGACATGTTGGAACACCAATGGGATACTTTTTGGCGCCAATGGGCTCATGTCAAGTGGCTTCAGTCAGGGGATAAAAATACATCTTTTTCCACGCATTTGCATCAGAAAGGAAAAAAAGAACACGCTGAAGAGACTGAAGGCAGAGGATGGCCGCGGGATTGAAGGAAACGAGTCTCTAAAGGAGCATTGAGGGAGTCCTGGATTAGGGGGTCTCCGGACAGCCGGACTATCTCCATTGGCCGTACTGTTGGACTATGAAAATACAAGATTGAAGACTTCGTCTCGTGTCTAAATGGGACTCTACTTGGCGTGGAAGGCAAGCTAGGCAATACGGATATGGATATCTCCTCCTTTGTAACCGACCTTGTGTAACCCTAACCCTCTCCGGTGTCTATATAAACCGAAGGGTTTTAGTCTGTAGGACAACAACCACAACATACAACCAAACCATAGGCTAGCTTCTAGGGTTTAGCCTCTCCGATCTCATGGTAGATCTACTCTTGTACTACCCATATCATCAATATTAATCAAGCAGGACGTAGGGTTTTACCTCCATCAGGAGGGCCCGAACCTGGGTATAACATCGTGTCCTCCTGTTACCATCCGGCCTAGACGCACAGTTCGGGACCCCCTACCCGAGATCCGCTGGTTTTGACACTGACATTGGTGCTTTCATTGAGAGTTCCTCTGTGTCGTCACCGTTAGGCTTGATGGCTCCTACTATCATCGATAGCGATACGGTCCAGGGTGAGACTTTTCTCCCCGGACAGATCTTCATATTCGGCGGCTTTGCACTGTGGGCTAATTCGCTTGGCCATCTGGAGCAGATTGAAAGCTACACCCCTGGCCATCAGGTCAGATTTGGAAGTTTGAACTACACGGCCGACATCCGCGGAGACTTGATCTTCGACGGATTCGAGCCACAGCCGGGCGCGCCGCACTGTCACGACGGGTATGACCTAGCTCTGCCGCCGAACAGTACCCCAGAGGCCGCGCCCGCATCAGCTCTGACCCTTAGCTCGGAGCCAACTGCGCCAATCGAGGATGGGTGGCTAGACACCGCCTCAGGGGCTACAGTCTCAACGGCGATCGTGCCGAACACCAGCCTAATCCTCTGCGAAGCCCGTGACTCCAAGGTGCCGGACTCTTTTTCGGACTCCGAACCGCCTGGCCCCCCGCCAATCGAATCCGATTGGGCGCCGATCGTGGAATTCATCGCCACGGATATCTTCCAGCACTCGTCCCTCGGCGACATTCTGAATTCACTAAGGTTTCTCTCTTTGTCAGGAGAGCCCTGGCCGGATTATGGCCAACAGGATTGGGATGCGGACGACAAAGAATTTTGACGCCCACCCACCACCCACTTCGTAGCCACTGTCGATGATTTAACCCACATGCTCGACTTCGACTCCGAAGACATCGACGGTATGGATGACGATGTAGGAGACAAACATAAACCAGCACCCATAGGGCACTGGAAAGCCACCTCATCATATAACGTATACATGGTGGACACACCAAAAGAACACGACGACGAGGAACGGAAGGACGCTACGAAGGCTTGTCCCCTCGAGAAGCAGTCAAAGCGGCGGCGTAAACACCGCCCCAAATCCCGCCTCGGCAGAAATAACGATCATACAGACCCAGTGTTGGAGCAGGGCGAACCACCGCCGGACCACGGCAATACGGAGAATCAAACCGAACAAACCAATTCTGTCAAAGATAATAGTCCGGACGACATAACGCCGGACAGGCACCCGGAGCAGCAGAATGCCCGTCAAAGGCTTGTTGCCACCGCGAGGAGTCTGAAAAAGCAGAAGCAAAGGCTCAAGGCTGTGTAGGACACACTCCAAATCAGATGGAGTAAAGTACTCAACACAGCAGCGAGGTACGGCGGCAATCGCCCCACCAAGAGCTACCCAAAGCGGAAGTTGCTACCTGAATTCGATGAGGAGGCCTTAGACCCCCCACAACCAAAAATTAAAACAGCCATCTGGCCGGATAGACAACCTCACGGCCAACATAAAGCGGCAAGCAACGCCGCACATAAGCCAATACGCGGTCTACGCGAGGGCTCGCATCAAAAGGACGGCGAAACCAGATCCATCTATGGACCACGCAAGCGTGCTCCAGCATACGATGCAACACAACAAACATCCGAACAACGCGGTACACCCAGATATAGGGGTGCCGCACACCCCCTATGTTTCACCGATGAGGTGCTGGACCATGAATTTCCGGAGGGATTCAAACCCGTAAACATATAGGCATACGATGGAACAACAGACCCTGGGGTCTGGATTGAGGACTATATCCTCCATATCCACATGGCTCGGGGAGATGATCTCCACGCCATTAAGTATTTACCCCTCAAACTCAAAGGGCCAGCTCGGCACTGGCTTAAGAGCCTCCCCGAAAGCTCCATTGGAAGTTGGGAAGAGCTCGAAGACGCCTTTCGGGCAAATTTTCAAGGGACTTATGTCCGACCTCCGGACGCGGATGATTTGAGTCATATAACTCAACAGCCCGGAGAGTCAGCCCGAAAGCTTTGGAACAGGTTTCTTACTAAAAAGAACCAAATTGTTGACTGTCCGGATGCCGAAGCCTTGGCAGCTTTTAAGCATAGCGTCCGTGACGAATGGCTTGCCAGACACCTCGGCCAAGAAAAGCCGAGAACAATGGCAGCATTAACAAGCCTCATGACCCGTTTTTGCGCGTGTGAGGATAGCTGGCTAGCCAGATGCAGCACGAGTGACCCCAGTACATCCGAAGTTAGAGATGGAAACGGGAAATCATGGCGCAACAACAATAACAAACGCTGGAATAAAGAAGACAACACGAAGAGCACGACAGTAAACGCCGGATTCAAAAGCTCTCGGCCAGGTCAGCAAAAGCTGCCCCTAAAGGCGCCAGAGACGAACTATCCAGCCTAAACAAAATTTTGGGCCAAATATGTCAGATCCATAGCACCCTGGTAAACCCGCTAATCATACCCACAGAGAATGTTGGGTCTTCAAGCAGTCCGGCAAGCTCAACGCCGTACACAAGGGGGAGGATACACTAAGCGAAGATGAGGATGAGCCTCTCAAGCAAGACACTGGGGAACAAAAGAAATTTCCACCATAAGTCAAAACAGTAAACATGTTACACGTGATCAAGGGGAGAAACAAAACGACACTCCCAGAAAAATATGCCCAAGGGCCTATCACCGCGGAGTCCTGCCACTAGTCGTCTCAACCGATCACTTTCGACCATCGTGATTACTCAGCAAGTATCCGGCGTGCAGGATGGGCTGCCCTGGTATTAGACCCAATAATTGACGGATACCACTTCACACGAGTCCTGATGGATGGTGGCAGCAGTCTAAACCTGATATACCAGGATACAATCCGCGAAATGGGGATAGACCCAACGAAAATTTGCCATAGCAATACTACCTTTAAAGGAGTAACGCCAGGCCCAGGGGCTCATTGCATAGGCTCCCTGCTACTAAAGGTTATATTCGGCTTCCCTGATAACTTCCATAGCGAACATTTAACCTTCCACATCGCTCCGTTCCAAAGTGGCTATCAAGCACTACTTGGACGCGAAGCTTTCGCTCGCTTTAATGCAATACCGCACTACGCTTCCCTCACACTCAAGATGCCCGGCCCACGTGGCATCATTATAGTGAACGGGAGTATTAAGTGATCTTTGCGCGCCGAAGAGAGTGCGGCTGCCTTGGCAGCCGCACACTAAAAACGGCCTCACCAACTAAAGCATTTAACAGGTCGTCAAGACCACGGACACGGTTAGACGAGTCCGGCGCAGCTATATGTAATTCATACCGGTCACACCCCTATTACAATTAGAAGGGGCTCAACGCGCGCAGACAAGTGGCAATTTTTACTCATCTTGAATTATACATGGTTTCTTTAAAAACTATCTTTTTGCACGACAACTTTTTCACCTAAGTTCCTCTCTTTTACAGATGATCATCGTGCTACACCCGTCCAGGATACGGCACAACGGAGACACAGGCGCAGACGTGTAGCAGGGACCCGTTCCAAGGATTCTTTTTAGATTAAGACCCTGCGTAAACCTTTTTTTACTGTCTCTTGTTGATACACATCCACCGAATTCTCAGCACAATTGAGAAGGATGCTGACGTCTTGGCATGTGGCCACGTCAGAATAATGCACATACCTGGACACAAGGGGATTCTTACAAAGGGCACTATTTAGGCCCGGTTTATACCATAAAGACCGAACACCTTAGGGAGTGTTCGGCGTCGTGAGTTTGGCCTTATATGCATCAGCTCCGAACTGGTCTTTGGTCAAATGTTGGGTTTGCCCAGCTCCTGTGTTTTGGTGCCTTACGTTCCGCTTTATCGGCTAAGGCAGCACCAGGAGAACTACTGTGATTGTGCCCTGGTTCATCCGGACGAGCACCTCAGTAGAGAAAGCCGAAAACTATCTGTCATGATATAGCGTGAGACTGGTCAACCACTCGATGACCTATCGGAATGTTAGAATTCCTCCGCCTTAACGAAGGGCCGTTTTCCGGCCAGGCATGTACGCACCCCGAGATCGGGAGAGTGTGGAGCCACCTGGGGCTATCTAGTAGCCCCACTGTCAAACTCCTATGGCTAAGTGAAAGTGTTAAAGCACTATAGTCCGGTTGCCTCGTTCGCTGCGCTATCACCTCCTTAATAGGACCAAGACGTTGGGTTAAGTGTGAACACGCGTTTTTTGTGAACACCTCCGCATTATATGCGTGGGGGCTGGAGCCGACGACTGCAATCTTTCAGGTTATACACATGCATACATAAACGGCCGCACAGGAGGCATCATATTACTTTCGGGAAAAAGTATAAACACAGCCTTATAAAATTTCATAAGAACATTGTGTTTACAATGGGAATACATGTCACTGAAACATAATATTCTTCGCGCACTGGGCCTCTATCAAACGAGAACCCTCGAGAACCTCCTCGAAATAGTGCTCGGCAGCCATTCGGCCTATGGCCGAACCCTGCGCCGCAACAACGGTAGCATCCATCTCCGCCCAGTATGCTTTAACACGGGCAAGGGCCATCCGCGAGCTTTCTATGCACGCCGACCTCTTCATCGCATTAATGCGCGGCACCGCACCAAGGAACCGCTGCACTAAACTGAAGTAGCTGTTCGACTTTGGCTTTTCCGGCCATAGCTGATCCACGACAGACCTCATGGCAAGTCCGGACAACCTATTTAGTTTGGCCCATTCGGCTAGCTGATCAGTCAATGGAAGCGGACGCTCTGGAACGTTGAATTGCGACCAGAACAGCTTGTCCACTTCATGATCTGTTTGACCTTGGAAGTATTTGGCTGCATCAGCAGCGCTCGCCGCCAAGTCCATATACACATCTGCTGAACTCCACAGCCGATCTAGAGGGGCATACCATGGATCTCCGAACTTCGTCCGTAGCATGAAGGGCTTCCCAGCCGCAATATCCCCGGCTTCTCGCAGCTCCTCCTTCTTCGCTCTCATAGCAGAGCGGGTGTCTTTGTCCGCCATCATGGCCTTCTCAAGGTCCGTTGCCTTCGCTCGGTTTTCTTTTTCAAGGAGCCGGCAATGGTCGACAGTGTCTTTTAATTCTACGGCCATCTTGGCCATCTTCCCTTGGCTCTCGCAATGTGCGGCCTTCTCGGCTTTCAACTCTTTGGCCGCCTTCAAAGTAGCCGCATTACTAATCCTTGCTTGTTCCTTGGCTCGGGCAAGTTCTGCCTGTAAGGTTTCCACGGTGGCAGCTCCATCTGCAGTCACAACATATTAAAGATACTGGCATCATGCTGCTCTTACTATGTGGCGTTCACCAGATAATAACACTTACCCTGTGCCTCGTCAAGCCTCTTGTTAAACAAGCTCGATGTCGGTGTCTGCCGCATCCAGTTGCCGTTTTAATTCGGCAAACTCATTAGTCCGGCTAGCCACCGGAGCTTCCACAACCTGCACATAAGGGCAGTCTGGTTATTGCCTGGGACTATGATCCTCTGTTCGCCGCCGTTCTCGATGACAACTAGAGTCTCAGGGGCTACTATCTACACAGGGCACACCTAACATGTGCGGTACTATCACATATTATCTCACATACCTCAAAGCCTGTCAGTAGACTCATAAAGGCTTCATGTATTCCGCTTTCGGTGGACGAAATTCTCTCCGTCAGCGTACCCATCAGCGTACGGTGTTCTTCTGAGATGGCCGCTCGCCCCACCAGCTCCCTCAGAACGTCCGACCGCATACCAGACGGTGCCGGACTCTTTTGTTTGCTCTCTTCGGGAGCCGGACGCTGGGGACTTCGGGGGTCTATGGGATTATCTTCTGGCCTCACCGGATTCGGAGAGGCCCTCCGTGACGACACTTCGGGGTCGCCTGCTTCTTGAGCGGAGGAGTCCGGGGGAGGCATTTCGCTCTTCATCATCTCCGGAAGAAGATGCCCCGAAGACGAGCTCATCTGAGAGGGGCTAAGGCCCGAACTGCAAGATATATGCGGTGGTTATTTTCTTAGAAAAAAGATAGTATACCTTCACTATTAAAGTATTTTGGATCACTTACGACTCGTTGGAGGGCTGATCCCCCCACGGACTTTGTGCGGCAAAGGCACCCCCCGAGGCAGGACCCTCTGTGGGAGACTTCTTCTCCCGTTTGGAGGCCTCGGCTTCCGGATCCTCGGGAGTAGTCCTTTTCCTCCTCCGGTTATCCTCCTTCATGGAGACGCTCATTCCCTCGGTTGGAACTGACAGCGATGGGGGCCCGCGTCCGCCCGTATTATCCCCCCTGTATCTTCCTTCGAGGGCTCTGCGCAAGGTACAAGCTCAAGCATCTTTTCCAATACCTGATTTTCCAAACCCTCAGGGAGGGGGGCCAAACACTGAATCATCTTCGCCTTTGTTAGCCAGTCCTGGTCAAAGAGCGAACTCTCAGAAATAACTTCATGATGAATAAAAGATAGTGTGTTCGGCTAGAGGATTTCTTACTTGTTCGGCGGCGCGGTTACTGCTCAGGCCCACGTCCTCGGTAGTATCCGGACACTCTATTTGAGGTTCGAAGAATGACTTGTACATCTCCTCGTGCGTCAGGCCGAGGAAACCTTGAATGGCACGTGGTCCTTCTGGGTTGAACTCCCACAAGTGAAGGGGCCGGCGTTTGCAAGGCTGGACTTGACGAACCAGCATAACTTGTATTACCATGACCAAATTAAAATCTCCCTCGAAGAGATCTCGAATGCGGCTTTGCAGTATAGGCACATCCTTGGCTGGACCCCAGCTCAGACCTCTGCTGATCCATGACATCATTCGTGGTGGGGGGCCCGAGCGGAAAGCGGGGGCAGCCACCCACTTGGCACTTCTGGGAGCCATGACGTAAAACCACTCCCGTTGCCATAATTCGGACACCTCTGGAAAGGAACCTTTCGGCCATGGAGCTCTTGCCATCTTGCCAATTGATGCACCTCCGCACGCTGCATGTTGCCCCTCGATCATCTTCGGCTTCACTTCAAAGGTCTTGAGCCATAGGCCGAAGTGAGGGGTAATGCGGAGGAAGGCCTCACACACGACAATAAATGTCGAAATGTGGGGAAAGGAGTCTGGAGTTAGATCGTGGAAGTCTAGCCCGTAATAGAACATCAAACCCCTAATGAAGGGATCCAGAGTGAGGCCTAGGCCTCGAAGGAAGTGGGAGACGAACACAACGTTCTCGTTGGGTTCGGGAGTAGGGATGACCTGCCCTCGAGCAGGCAGCCGATGCGAAACCCCGGCGGTCAGGTATCTGGCCTCCCTCAACTTCTTGATGTCCTCTTCCGTAACGGAGGAGGGCATCCATCAGCCTTGAAGGCTGGATCTGGACATGATTGAAGATCCGGAGCACCTAACCTGGGCTTTGGGTGTTAGAACTCGAGGCGTGGGAAGGGTTCGATTGAGCACGAGAGGGAAAAAGCGAAAACCTTGTCCCTTTATAAAGAGGGTGAATATCAAGCGTCCTCTCCATAGCCGTTTAGGATTTGCCTATAATCTAGGAGTCCTAGACACGGTTGGGTTACCCACGCCCGTATTGATGAGAATCCCGTAATAAGGGGACGCGATCTCTGCTTTAACAAGACATGTCGAAAAACTGCCTCGCGTTATGTGCGGGGCTGGTTGAAGGAAACGGTTCGAACAATCACCGGGCCATGACATAACGTCATGCTGCCAAAACAAGCCTGCAAATTAGATCTGCGAAAATATTATTCTCTCTACGGTGGTGTGGAACTTATTTTGTAGGGGCCGAACACTATCCTCATATTCAAATTCTTCTATGATGTGTTCGGAGAAGGAACCCGCCTTCCAATGCCGAAGACAATACTGCGCGCCGGACTCATCGTCATTGAAGCCTGGTTCAGGGGCTACTGAGGGAGTCCTGGATTAGGGGGTCTCTAGACAGCCGGACTATCTCCATTGGCCGGACTGTTGGACTATGAAAATACAAGATTGAAGACTTCGTCTCGTGTCCGGATGGGACTCTACTTGGCGTGGAAGGCAAGCTAGGCAATACGGATATGGATATCTCCTCCTTTGTAACCAACCTTGTGTAACCCTAACCCTCTCTGGTGTCTATATAAACCGAAGGGTTTTAGTCCGTAGGACAACAACCACAACATACAATCATACCATAGGCTAGCTTCTAGGGTTTAGCCTCTCCGATCTCGTGGTAGATCTACTCTTGTACTACCCATATCATCAATATTAATCAAGCAGGACGTAGGGTTTTACCTCCATCAAGAGGGCCCGAACCTGGGTAAAACATCATGTCCCCTGCCTCCTGTTACCATCCGGCCTAGACGCACAGTTCGGGACCCCCTACCCGAGATCCGCCGGTTTTGACACCGACAAGCATATAGCAGACTACTTCAACATTTTATCCTCTACGGCAAGCCAAAGCAATGGGGTTGTTCTGCAATCTGTCCATCCGAAGATAACTGCAGAAATGAATGAAATATTATGTGCAGAGTATTCAGAGGAAGAAGTGAAAGTTGCTCTAAATGATATTGGTGATCTAAAAGCCCCTGTTCCAGACGGGATGCGAGCAGTTTTCTTTAAATGTTTCTGGCATATGGTGGGCGAGCAGGTTACAAAAGAAGTCCTCAATGTTCTAAGAGGAGGACAAATACCAGGAAACTGGAATGACACATTAGTGGTGCTTATTCCAAAAAATGCCAAGCCAGAGAAGATCAAAGACCTGCGACCCATAAGCCTATGCAATGTGACATATAAGCTAGTATCCAAGGTAATTACCAACCTCCTAAAGTTAATTCTTCCAGACATAATATCGCCAAACCAAAGTGCCTTTGTACCAGGACAACTGATATTAGATAACATCCTCTTGGCATATGAATTAACACATTTCCCGCAGAGAAAGAGAAAGGGGTTGGTGGGCTATGCAGCAGTCAAGCTGGACATGAGTAAGGCTTACGATCATGTAGAGTGGAGTTTCTTGAAGGACATCATGCATAAACTCGGATTTGATAGTGGCTGGATTGAACTAATAATGAAATGCATCACCACTGTAAGATACCGAATTAAGGTAAACAAGGATGTTACAGACATAATAATTCCACAAAGAGGCTTGAGGCAGGGGGACCCCCTATCCCCTTATCTTTTCTTACTATGTGCTGAAGGTTTCTCGTCCATGCTATATGCAGCTGAACAAAGTGGAAGACTAAAGGGAGTCAAAATATGAAATGGACCACCTAGCATCAGCCATCTCCTGTTTGCCGATGACTCGTTACTTTTGATGGAAGCGAATGCTAGAAATGCCCAAGAAGTGAATCACATTCTAGAGACATATGAAGCTTGTTCAGGACAGATGATCAACAAAGACAAATCATCAATCCTCTATAGCAAAAATACAAAACCATGGCATAAAGAGGAAGTGAGGCATATGTTACATATATCAAGGGAAGGATTATCCTCAAAATATTTGGGACTCCCAACCTATGTTGGTAAATCAAAAACAAAAACATTTGAATATATAAAAGAGAAGGTGTGGAAGAAGATACAAGGATGGAAGGAAAAGATGTTGTCAAAGGCAGGGAAAGAAATACTAATAAAAGCAGTAGCACATGCAATCCCAGTGTATATTACAAAGTCCCTATGTGATGATCTGAGTTCCATGATAGGGCGTTATTGGTGGAGCCAAATGGATAAACAGAAAAAGATACACTGGGTGCCATGGGATAAACTTTCAAAGCCAAAGAAGGATGGAGGATTAGGCTTTAGGGACTTGCACTCATTCAATTTAGCTGTGCTAGCTAGACAGGCATGGAGACTGCTACAAAACCCAACGTCATTATGTGCCAAAGTCTTATCTGCAAGATATTATCTAGGGAAATCAATATTGGAAGCCACCCCAAACAAAGGTATCTCCTATGTATGGCGTAGTATATTGAAAGGATTGCAATTACTGAAAAAGGCATCATATGGAGGATCGGGGATGGGGAAAATATCAAGATTTGGACTGATCCTTGGATACCAAGGGAAAGCACCAGGAAAGTTATCACGAAAAAGGACATAATATCATAACTAAGTGACAGATCTAATTGATTTCAGCACAAACACATGGGATGTGCAGCTGGTTCAGCAAACATTTATTCCATAAGATGCTACCATAATTCTGCAAATCCCTATTCAGGAACATGCAGAGGACATCGTCGCTTGGCAATTTGATAAAAAAGGATTTTCTCTGTGAAATCTGCCTACAAGGTAGCAGTCAATGATAGAGACCATGAGTCTCCTTCAGGTCTAACATCTTCTTCCAGTGCAGCTGCTGAAGACGGTGATTTTAAGTGGAGAAGACTGTGGGAGATTTCTCTTCCCAATAAGATACTACACTTTCTATGGCGGATGACGACATACAACCTACCTCTACGAACGAAGCTTCAAAGCAGAGGTATGGAAGTTGACACCCGATGCCCTGTATGCGTTAGATTAGATGAAGATGGAGGCCATTGTTTCCTTAAATGCAAAAAAAGTGAAGGCCATATGGAGGCAAACCCAACTTGAACATGTTAGGCTCCAATTCTTGGCTTGTCTAGACTCCTTTAAATTCATGGAGGAAGTGCTCAATCTAAAGGAGGAGGAAAAATTAAAAACCTGTTTGCTCCTGTGGTTTTGGTGGCATCAGAGAAATAAATGCAATTCTAGAGATGCTATGAAAACAAATGATGAAATCTCCTTTTCAATTAATCATCAGCTTGCTAATGCAATCAATTCTATGCAGCAAAAACACAGTGCAAAACTCAAATGTACTTCAAAGTGGGCTCCACCTCTTGCTGATATCCTGAAGATCAACATAGACGGGGCCTTCCACGAAGAATTTCATTCAGGAGGCTGGGGGTTCACTATAAGGAACAACAAAGGCGAGCTTTTGGCAGCGGGAGCAGGTAATTTGGAACATGTGACTGAGCCTCTACATTTAGAAGCACTAGCGATGCTCCATGCCGTAAATGCAGCAATTCAGCTGGGATGTGATCGAGTGATCTTTGAAACCGATTCGTTGGTGCTAAAGCAGGCTATCACATCTGAAGATTATAACCTCTCTGCCTTAGGTGTGGTGTTTAGAGAGATCAAATTTCAATTACAGATTGGCCTATCTGATGTATGTATTAAACATGTTTCAAGGTCATGTAACCAAGCTGCGCACACCCTTGCTGCGTACGGCACAACCATGAATGTAGGCACTTTTGAGTGTTGGCTTGATCAGATTCCAGATTTTGTAAATGACTGTGTAGCTGGCGTTTTGTCTAGCAATCTTATGTAATGGAATGCATCAGTGTTCCTTTCAAAAAAGGGCCTAAGCTTGGGGATGCTCCGGAAGGCATCCCCTCTTTCGTCTTCATCTATCGGTAACCTTACTTGGAGCTATATTTTTATTCACCACATGATATGTGTTTTGCTTGGAGTGTAATTCTATTTTCTTTTGTTTTGCTTGTTTGAATAAATTACCAAGATCTGAAATTCTTAAATGTTAGAGAGTCTTCATATAGTTACATTATTATTCGACTACTCATTGATCTTCACTTATATCTTTTGGAGTAGTTTGTCATTTGCTCTAGTGCTCCACTTATATCTTTTTGAGCACGGCGGTGGTTTTGTTTTGAAGAAATAGATGAACTCTCATGCTTCACTTATTTTGTTTTGAGAGTCTTTAGAACAGCATGGTAATTTTCTTGGGTTATAAAATTAGTCCTACTATGATGGGCATTCAAGATGGGTACAATAAAAACTTTCATATAGAGTGCATTGAATACTATGAGAAGTTTGATACTTGATGATTGTTTTGAGATATGAAGATGGTGATATTAGAGTTGTGCTAGTTGAGTAATTGTGAAATTGAGAAATACTTGTGTTGAGGTTTGCAAGTCCCGTAGCATGCACGTATGGTAACTGCTGTGTGACAAATTTGAAGCATGAGGTGTTCTTTGATTGCCTTCCTTATGAGTGGCGGTCGGGGACGAGCGATGGTCTTTTCCTACCAATCTATCCCCCTAGGAGCATGCATTTAGTGCTTGGTTTTGATGACTTGTAGATTTTTGCAATAAGTATGTGAGTTCTTTATGACTAATGTTGAGTCCATGGATTATACGCACCCTCACCCTTCCATCATTTCTAGCCTCTTCGGTACCGTGCATTGCCCTTTCTCACCTCGAGAGTTGGTGCAAACTTCACCAGTGCATCCAAACCCCGTGATATGATACACTCTATCACACATAAGCCTCCTTATATCTTCCTCAAAACAGCCACCATACCTACCTATTATGGCATTTCCATAGCCATTCCGAGATATATTGCCATGCAACTTTCCACCGTTCTGTTTATTTTGACATGCTTCATCATTTTCATATTGCCTTGCATGATCATGTAGATGACATCGCATTTGTGGCAAAGCCACCACTCATAATTTTTTATACATGTCACTCTTGAATCATTGCACATCCCGATACACCGCCGGAGGCATTCATACAGAGTCATACTTTGTTCTAGCATCGAGTTGTAATCTTTGAGTTGTAAATAAATAGAAGTGTGATGATCATCATTAATAGAGCATTGCCCCCCCAATGCTACTATCCTTTTTCCACACTTGTGCTTCAAAGTAGCACCATGATCTTCATGATAGAGAGTCTCTTATATTGTCACTTTCATATACTAGTGGGAATTTTTCATTATAGAACTTGGCTTGTATATTCCAACAATGGGCTTCCTCAAATGCCCTAGGCTTTCATGAGCAAGCAATTTGGATGCACACCCACTTAGTTTCTTTTGTTGAGCTTTCATACATTTATAGCTCTAGTGCATCCGTTGCATGGCAATCCCTACTCCTCGCATTGACATCAATTGATGGGCATCTCCATAGCCCGTTTATTAGCCACGTCAATGTGAGACTTTCTCCTTTTTTGTCTTCTCCTCACAACCTCCATCATCATATTCTATTCCACCCATAGTGCTATGTCCATGGCTCGCACTCATGTATTGCGTGAAAGTTGAATAAGTTTGAGAATACTAAAGTATGAAACAATTGCTTGGCTTGTCATCGGGGTTGTGCATGATGGGAGCATTTTGTGTGACGAAAATGAAGCATGGCCAAACTATATGATTTTGTAGGGATGAGCTTTCTTTGGCTATGTTATTTTGAGAAGACATAATTGCTTGGTTAGTATGCTTGAAGTATTATAGTTTTTATGTCAATATTAAACTTTTGTCTTGAATCTTTCAGATCTGAATATTCATGCCACAATAAAGAAAATTACATTGAAAATTATGTTAGGTAGCATTCCACATCAAAAATTCTGTTTTTATCATTTACCTACTTGAGGACGAACATGAATTAAGCTTGGGGATGCTTGATACGTCCCCAATGTATCTATAATTTTTGATTGTCCCATGCTATTTTATTATCCATCTAGGATGTTTATATGCATTTATATGGTATTTTATATGATTTTTGGGACTAACCTATTATCCTAGAACCCATTGCCAGTTTCTGTTTTTTCCTTGTTTTTGAGTTTTACAGAAAAGGAATACCAAACGGAGTCCAATTGACGTGCCAATTTTTGATGATTTTTTATGGACCAAAAGAAGCCCCCGGAGTAAAAGAGTTGGGCCAGTAGAGTCCCGGGCCGTCCACGAGGGTGGTGGGCACGCCCTACCCCCCGGGCGCGCCGCCCTATATCGTGGATGACTCGGGCACCTTCCTAACTTGTTCCCGATGACAAAAATTCCTATAAATACTGAAACCTCCAGAAAATAACCTAAATCGGGAGTTCCGCCGCCGCAAGCCTCTGTAGCCATCGAAAACCAATCTAGACCCGTCCGGCACCCTGCGGAGGGGGGATCCCTCTCCGGTGGCCATCTTCATCATCCCGACGCTCTCCATGACGAGGATGGAGTAGTTCACCCTTGGGGCTGAGGGTATGTACCAGTAGCTATGTGTTTGATCTCTCTCTCTCTCTCTCTCGTGTTCTTGATTTGGCACGATCTTGATGTATCACGAGCTTTGCTATTATAGTTGGATCTTATGATGTTTCTCCCCTCTACTCTCTTGTAATGGATTGAGTTTTCCCTTTGAAGTTATCTTATCGGATTGAGTCTTTAAGGATTTGAGAACACTTGATGTATGTCCTGCATGTGCTTATCTGTGGTGACAATGGGATATTCATGTGATCCACTTGATGTATGTTTTAGTGATCAACTTGCGAGTTCCGTGACCTCATGAACTTATGCATAGGGGTTGGCACACGTTTTCGTCTTGACTCTTCGGTAGAAACTTTAGGGCACTCTTTGAAGTTCTTTGTGTTGGTTGAATAGATAAATCTAAGATTGTGTGATGCATATCGTATAATCATACCCACGGATACTTGAGGTGACATTAGGGTTTTGGTTGATTTGTGTCTTAAGGTGTTATTCTAGTACGAACTCTAGGATAGATCAAACGGAAAGAATAGCTTCGTGTTATTTTACTATGGACTCTTGAATAGATCGATCAGAAAGAATAACTTTGAGGTGGTTTCGTACCCTACAATAATCACTTCGTTTGTTCTCTGCTATTAGTGACTTTGGAGTGACTCTTTGTTGCATGTTGAGGGATAGTTATGATCCAATTATGTTATCCTTGTTGAGAGAACTTGCACTAGTGAAAATATGAACTCTAGGTCTTGTTTCCTAGCATTAAATACCGTTTTCGCTCACTTTTATTACTTGTTAGCTTGCTGTTTTTATATTTCAGATTACAAAAACCTATATCTACCATCCATATTGCACTTGTATCACCATCTCTTCGCCGAACTAGTGCACCTATACAATTTACCATTGTATTGGGTGTGTTGGGGACACAAGAGACTTTTTCTTATTTGGTTGCAGGGTTGCTTGAGAGAGACCATCTTAATCCTACGCCTCCCACGGATTGATAAACCTTAGGTCATCCACTTGAGGGAAATTTGCTACTGTCCTACAAACCTCTGCACTTGGAGGCCCAACAACGTCTACAAGAAGAAGGTTGTGTACTAGACATCAGCATCACACCATGATCTCCATCATCATGATCTCCATCATCGTGTCTTCATGAAGTTGTCTCGCCAACTATTACTTCTACTACTATGGCTAACGGTTAGCAATAAAGTAAAGTAATTACATGACGTTTTTCATTGACACGCGGGTCATACAATAAATTAAGACAACTGCTTTGGCTCCTGCTGGTTGTCATACTCATCGACATGCAAGTCGTGAATCCTATTACAAGAACATGATCAATCTCATACATCACATATATATAATTCATCACATCCTTTTGGCCATATCACATCACATAGCATACCCTGCAAAAACAAGTTAGACGTCCTCTAATTGTTGTTCCATTTTTACGTGGCTGCTATGGGTTTCTAGCAAGAACGTGATATGGCAATTGCTATTTACCCTTCATAAGGACCCTCTTCACCGAATCCGATATGACAAAAGTGGGAGAGACAGACACCCGCTAGCCACCTTATGCATCAAGTGCATGTCTGTCGGTGGAACCAGTCTCACGTAAGAGTACGTGTAAGGTCGATCCGGGCCACTTCATCCCACAATGCTGCCGAATCAAGATAAGACTAGTAACGGTAAGCAAATTGAACAAATCATCACCCACACCTACTTTGTGTTCTACTCATGCATAGAATCTACGCATAGACCTAGCTCATGATGCCACTGTTGGGGAACATAGTAATAATTCAAAATTTTCCTACGTGTCACCAAGATCAATCTAGGATATGCTTGCAATGAGAGAGAAGGAGTGCATCTTCATACCCTTGAATATCGCTAAGCGGAAGCGTTACAGGAACGCGGTTGATGGAGTCGTACTCACGGCGATTCAAATCGCGGAAGATCTGATCTAGCGCCGAACGGACGGCGCCTCTAAGTTCAACACATGTACAACCCGGGATGATGAAGCAAGGGGAGAGGAGAAGTTGAGGGAAAACTCTGGCAGCACAACGGCGTGGTGGTGGAGCTTGCGATTCTTTGGTAGGGCTTTGCCAAGCACTACAGAGGAGGATGAGGTGTTGGAGGAGGGAGGGGCTGCGCCAGGGGAAGGGGTGCGGCTGCCCTCTCTCTCCTTCACTCTATATAGGGGGAAGGGTGGAGGAGGAGGCACCCTAGGGTTTCCCTAGGGGAGGGGCGGCGGCCACAGGGGAAAGCCTAGATGGGTTTGGGCGCCCCACCCCTAGGAAACTTGCCCCCCAAGCCGGGAGGGGAGGCTGCCCTAGGGGAGGTGCCCCCACCTCTCCAGGCTACGTGAGATGGGTTGGGAGGGGCACACAACCCCTTAGTGGGCTGGTGTGCCCCCTCCCCTTGGCCCATAAGGCCCCCCAACGCTTGTCGGGCCTCCGAAACTCCTTTCGGTCACGCTGGTCGTCACCCGATACTCCCAGAACAATTCCAGACTCCAATACCCTTCGTCCAATATATCGATCTTCACCTCCGGACCATTTAGGAGTTCCTCATCACGTCCAGGATCTCATCCGGGACTCCGAACAACCTTTGGTAACCACATACTATTCCCATTACAACTCTACCGTCACCGAACCTTAAGTGTGTAGACCCTACGGGTTCGGGAACCATGCAGACATGACCGAGACTCCTCTCTGGCCAATAACCAATAGCGGGGTCTGGATACCCATATTGGCTCCCACATGTTCCATGATGATCTCATCGCATGAACCACGATGTCGGGGATTCAATCAATCTCGTATACAATTCCCTTTGTCCATCGGTATGTTACTTTCCCAAGATTCGATCGTCGGTATCCCCATACCTCGTTCAATCTCGTTACCAGTTAAGGGCATATTTACACCTTAGTAGTTTTGGTGATTGATGACAATGCTTTTGCGGACTAATCGTGTGCATTGAGCATTTCAGATATATCATGTCTAGGCACAAGACGATTTGGTGCCCCTCGAAGAATATTGAAGACGACGTTTCTCTATGTTTCTTTTCGGTGGTTTGAGTCGTAGGAAAGCCGTACTATTAAGAGTTGGGTCCACGTTGGAAAGGTTTGGGTGGAATCAACACGTACACGTCTATTCCTTTTGCACCACCTTTCCTTTGGCTCTTTGGAGCATCCTCTGTTTCTCCTTGTCTCTGCAAAATGAAGGACTCCTAGTGTGGCTGAATTGGGGCATGCGGTAGTACTGCTCTTCGAGCGGTAGTACCGCAGGCCCCTATGGTAGTACTGGCTGCAGGCGTGGTAGTATCGCAGGTGCCCATGGTAGTACCGCTCCTAGGGCGCGATAGCACCATGGCCTCAGGCCAGGCTCAGCAGCACGAGCAGAAGTAGGGGCGGATGTAATTTTTTACATCCGCGCCCTACGCGGTGGTACCGCTCCAGTTTTGCGGTACTACCATGTCGGATTTTTGCATAGATCTTAACTCAGCGGAAGTTACCACAGATGTATTTTTATATATCCGTGCCTTCCCAAATCTGGACTATCCCTGCCTTGCGGTAGTACCGCGCTAGTGGTTCTACCGCCCTCTGCTTCATCACATCAGGGCTATTTTGGATACTGCTGCATGAGCGGTAGTACTGCAGTGCCCTGCGTTAGTACCGCGGGCCCGGGCGGTAGTACCGCGTCTCCGGTGCGGTAGTACCGTGCGTCTCAGGCTGAGTTGGTGGGTAACGGTTGGATTTGTTCTTCCACTATAAAAGGGAGACTTCTTCTCCGAGTTGACTTACCTCTTCCACCCCAAGCTCCATTGTTGCTCTAAGCTCCATTTTCGCGTGATCTCTCTCCCTAGCCAATCAAACTTGTTGATCTCCTAGGGATTTGTTGAGAAGGCCTAGATCTACACTTCCACCAAGAGAAATTTGATTCCCCCCACTAATCCCTCGTGGATCTTACTACTCTTGGGTGTTTGAGCACCCTAGACGGTTGAGGTCATCGCAGAGCCATACTCCATTGTGGCGAAGATTCGTGGTGTTGTTGGGAGCCTCCAATTAAGTTGTGGAGATTGCCCCAACCTTGTTTGTAAAAGTTCGATCGCCGCCTTCAAGGGCACCAATAGTGGAATCATGGCATCTCGCATTGTGTGAGGGCGTGAGGAGAATACGGTGGCCCTAGTGGCTTCTCAGGGAGCATTGTGCCTCCACACCGCTCCAACGGAGACGTACTTCCTCTCAAAGGGAAGGAACTTCGTTAACACATACTCGTCTTCACCGGCTCCACTCTTGGTTATCTCATCCCTTTACTCGTGCAAGCTTATCTTGTGTTACATCCCTTGCTTGGTTGTGTACTTATTGTTGTTGCATCATATAGGTTGCTCACCTAGTGAGGCTAACCAAGGAGAAAGCCACTTTTCCTCATATGGTTTTAATTTATAATGCAAATGCTACTAACCCTTGTTGTGAGCATGTGCATCTTGTTGAGGAGAATGCAAAGTTTAAGGAGCAACTTGAGAAAGGCCTTGTGTCGTGCATACAAGGTGAGAAGAACCTCAACGATCTTTTGAGCAATCAAAAGGAAGTTGTGTCCAAGGAAGGGATTGGGTTCGCACCCAAGTCCAAGAACAAGAAGAAGAATGGCAAGGCCAAACGACCTCCTCCTCTCATGCAAAATTTTTTCAAAGAGGGAGAAGGTGCCTCTAAGGAGAAGAAGAACAATGTGAAGGGTGGTGGTGTCAAGAAGGGCAATGCCACCCCTTCCAACAAAGCCGACGACTTTAACCCTTCCTATGTGTTATGTCGTGCTAGTGATGGGCATGTTTAGGCTAAATTTGTTGGTTCTCCTTATGAGTACATTCAATGGTCTATTTGGGTTTCTAAGACCCTTGTCACTAACATCAAAGGACCCATTACAAAATGGGTACCTAAAACCAAGCATTGATCTCTTGTAGGTGTTTGCTTCTGATGGGGGATCATGGTTGCTCGATAGTGGAGCCACTAATCATATGACCGGAAGCAAGGACTTGGTGGTGGACGTGCAAAAGATTCCATCTATGCCCACCAATGTCGAGTGGGGTGATGCCTTGTCCTCTAAGGTATTGGGGCTTGGCAAGGTTGTCATTTCTCCTGATCTCACGATCGAGAAGGTCATGCTTGTTGAGTCCCTTGCATACAATTTACTTTTCGTTCGTCAACTTGCAATCATGGGCTTTGCCACCTTCTTTGATATTGATACTATGGCCCTCTTGTGGAGCAAGACTCTTAAAGTAGCCTTTGTTGGGCATGTCGAGAATGGTCTCTATGTGATTAACTTTTCGGAGCGACCCACTAAGACCGTGACATGTCTAATGGCTAAAGTTGACGTGGGATGGCTTTGACATCGCCATTTAGCCCATGTCAATATGAGATCTTTGCAAAGTATTCACAAGAGGGACCATGTCCGTGGACTAATAAATGTTAGTTTTGCCAAAGATCGTGCTTGCATTGAAGGAAAGCTACATGAGAAGGTTCACCCTCCCACAACTATCATTTACTCAAAGAGGCCTTTCGAGCTCCTTCACTTGGATCTCTTTGGGCCTCCATCCTTTGATAGCCTTGGTGGTAGAAAGTATTGCTTGGTGATTGTGGATGACTATTCAAGATACACTTGGGTGTACTTCTTCAAGAGGAAGAGTGAGACCCAACAAACCGTCATTGACTTTGCAAATTAAGCTCAACGTCAACACAATGCAAAGATCTTGACAATAAAAAGTGACAATGGCACCGAGTTCAAGAACTACACCTTGGATGAGTTTCTTGGTGATGAGGGGATCAAACATCAATATTCCGCACCTTACACCCCTCAACAAAATGGTGTAGCAGAGAGGAAGAACCGAACGTTGATGGATGCGGCAAGAACCATGATGGTGGAGTTCAAGTATCCATACAACATTTGGGCCGAAGCCATCAAGACCGCGTTTCATGCATCCAATCGGCTCTACCTCCGCAAAGGCTTGAACAAGACTCCATATGAGATACTCACCGGTAACAAGCCCAACTTCAAGTACTTTCGGGTGTTCGGGTGTAAGTGTTTCATTCTCAAGAAAGGTGTTCGTTTGTCTAAATTTGAGGCTAGAGCTCATGAGGGCATATTTGTTGGTTATGCTACAAACTCTCATGCTTACCGTGTCCTCAATAAGTCCACGGGACTTATTGAGGAGACGTGTAACATGGAGTTTGATGAGAATAACGGCTCCCAAGTGGAGCAAAGTGGTACTTGTGATGTAGGTGATGAAATTCCTCCCCAAGCCATAAGAAGAATGGGTGTTGGTTTTATCCTACCCATTGAGGAACCCCTTGTGGCCGAAGGAGAAGGACAATGTTCCACTCAAGTGGAACCATCACCAACCCAAGACCCACACGCTTCCGAAGAACAAAGTGAAGGCCCTCAACCTCATGAACAAGACCAAGGGCAAGATCAACCTCTAGATGGCATTGAACCACCAAGTGATGCCCAAGGTCAAGTTCTCTCCTCTGAGCAAGTTCAAGATCAAGAGCAAGCTCAAGATCAAGAACAACCTCAAGATGATGCTCAAGATGATCAAGTAACCGCTCCTCAACTCACTCCTGAGGAGGAATTGGAGCGTCGTGCCGCCAAGATTGCATCCAAGCTATCTACCAAGGGTTATCTCATGGAAAATGTTCTTGGAAGCATATGAAAGGGGGTAAGCACTCGTAGACAATTGGCAAACTATTGTGAACATCACGCATTTGTCTCTTGTGTTGAACCCCAAAAGGTCTATGAGGCGCTCGAAGATCCGGATTGGCTTAATGCTATGCATGAAGTACTCAACAACTTCGAGCACAACAAGGTGTGGAGATTGGGGCCAAGGCCAACGGGGAACCATAATGTCATTGGAACCAAGTGGATATTCAAGAACAAGCAAGATGCTCATGGAATTATTGTCCGCAACAAGGCTCGCTTGGTAGCTCAAGGCTACTCCCAAGTCGAGGGTATCGACTACGGTGAAACCTTTGCTCCCGTTGCTCGCCCTGAATCTATTCGTTTGTTGATTGCTTATGCTTCTCATCATAACTTCAAGTTGCAACAAATGGATGTGAAGAGTGATTTTCTTAATGGTCCTATTAATGAGTTGGTGTATGTCAAACAACCCCCCCCGGGTTCGAGGATCCCTATTTCCCCGATCACGTGTACCAACTCGATAAGGCACTCTATGGCCTTAAACAAGCCCCACGTGCTTGGTATGACCACCTTACTGAATTGTTGCAAGATAGTGGGTTTGAAATTGAGAAAATAGACCCCACTCTTTTTACTAAGATGGTCAAAGGGGAGTTGTTTGTGTGCCAACTATATGTTGATGACATTATCTTTGGTTCTCTTAACAAAGCTTTCAATGGGGAATTTGCCGCTGTCATGACCTCGAAGTTCAAGATGTCCATGATGGGAGAGTTGAAGTTCTTTCTCGGGTTCGAAATCAAGCAACGAAGAGAAGGAACCTTCATCAACCAAGCCAAATACACTCAAGATATGCTCAAGAGATTCAAGCTAAGTGATGTCAAGCCGACTTCCACTCCAATGCCTGTCAAATGCCAACTTAACTTAGATCTCAATGGTAAAGCAGTGGATCAAAAGGCATATCGCTCCATGATTGGCTCCTTGCTTTACCTTTGTGCATCTAGACCGGATATCATGTTGAGTGTCGGAATTTGTGCACGGTTTCAAGCCACACCTAAGGAAAGCCACTTTCTGGCGGTCAAGCGAATCTTTCGATATTTGGCTCATACCCCAAACTTTGGCCTATGGTACCCAAGAGGAGCGAGCTTCAACCTTGTAGGCTATTCAGACTCCGATTGGGCGGGAGACAAAGTGAATAGGAAGTCAACTTACGGAGGGTGCCAATTCCTTGGTTTCTCTTTGGTGAGTTGGTCTTCTAAGAAGCAAAGTTGTGTGTCTCTCTCGTCCACCGAAGCGGAGTATGTGGCCGTCGGTAGTTGTTGTGCACAACTTCTATGGATGAGGCAAACTTTAAAGGATTATGTTGTCATTTGTGACAAAGTGCCTCTTTGGTGTGACAATGAAAGTGCCATCAAGATTTCTCTCAACCCGGTGCAACACTTCAAGACGAAGCATATTGAGATTCGGTATCACTTCATCCGGGATCATATTAGGCGAGGGGAGATCGAGCTCAACTATGTCAACACTCATGATAACCTTGCAGATATTTTCATGAAGCCTTTGGATGAAGCAAGATTTCACGAGTTAAGGCATGTGCTAAATATCATTGATTCGAGCAATGTTGCTTGAACCCTTGCACACCCCACCATACTCAACTTGTTATCTTGTTTAGATGTAGGCATGGACATAGGGGGAGTGTTGTTCTCTCAATGAACTCTCCCTCCCCCCATTATGCATAAATTGATCAAGTCTTTCACATTAGCCATTTTTGACGGTACTTGTGCTTCGAAGACGAGTTTTGGTCATGGGCCCAAGGATAATTCTTCGCGGTGCCATACCAATTAACTCACACATAGGTGGCTCCGGCCACCGCCCTCTCCTTGGAGAAGTTGAGTTTCATGTTTGTGTTGCCTTTTGTTGTTCCTTGTCTCGTGCTTGTCTTTGAGTTGCGTCGTGGGTGTCTTTTGAGTGTCCGGTTGCTTGTGGGTTGCGTTGCTACAACCATGTTTCTCTTTGCTAGTCGAAACTTGCATTTTCTTGGGGTTACGGTACTACCGTGGAAAGCCACGGTACTACCGCAGGATATGGGGTGCTCTGTGCACGCATAGTTGCATCTCCGGCACGGTACTACCGCTTCCATTTGTGGTAGTAATTTTTTACTACCGCTAGAAGAGCAGTACTACCATCCTGGCGGCGGTACTACTGCGATGACCCGCGGTACTACCGCGCCGTCACGAGTGGGTGGGGGTCAAGAGCGGGCAGGGGGTTCTAACTCCCCCATACCTATTCAACTCCTTGTCCCCACTTCGTCTCTCTCTCTCTCTCCTTCCCAAGAACGCCACTGGAGGACCTCGCTGGATCTTCGCTTCCAGCCACTCTCCTCATATTTCGATCGGTGGGATCGATCCCCACCTCGTCCTCTTGCCACGGAACAAGGTTTCTCCCCAAATCCCTCTCTCGTTGCTTCGTCGTTTTGCTATTAGGTTTTGGGGAGATGCATGTTGTTCTTGAGATTTTAGGCTAAATCTTTGCAAGAGTACGATGTAGGAGAGGTGTAATGCTATAGAAATGCCATTTGGAATGTTGCCACACTGTATTTTCGATCAACCGTAGTACCGCTCCAAAGCTACGGATGTGCCTAGATCCGTTTCGTGCCGGATTGGGGTCCGAGCGGTACTACCGCACCTCCCGTGTGGTACTACTGCTCTATCCGTAACCACCTTGTGTGGTACTACCGCTCCTCTGGAGCAGTACTACCGCCCGAGGCATGGAAGCAGAATTTTACTTCCGCTCCAGGCGCGGTATTATTGTGCCATCCCGGCACGGTACTACCGCGGCTAGAGCAGCAGTAAAAAAAATACTTCCGCTTAGGGGTGAGGCACTACCGTTGACTTTGAAACTACATTGTGGCAACTACCCAATCTTATTTCTACATGTTTCGCTCGCTTGGCTGTGGTCTTTGTTTTGATTCTTCTTGTTTTCTCATGTGTTCTTGTGTGTGTCTTCGATGGTGGCTCCGGTTCACAGGCTTGGCGCTCGAATCCCAGTCGTGACACAAGTTCCTAGCGTTTACGTAACCAAGAGGCTCCCGAGGGCTCCAATGCCCCACAACGCCGCACCAAGACCACCACATCCAAGATGAAGGAGCCCACTATGATCATGGATGAGATGCCTCTCTCTGAGTTCATCTGTCTGAGGAGGATCAACCCCTATGTTCAACCTCGTGAGAATGTTCGAGGCTGTGATCTTTTCTGGACCAAGCAGCAGGCTCTCATCTACCTCGATGTGATTAAGTCCAAGTAGAACATCTATGTTCCTGTTCAATGGATTGACTTGAATCATATGAGGAAGGACCGACCATACTTTGGTGAGGCATTGGATGCCGTGGAGCAGTTTGGCATTGAAGACTTCATCTCGTTCCACAAGGATTTTGACCCCAAGATCGTGGCTCAATTCTTTGCCTCTATTCACTTCCATCCAGATGAGGCAAGGACCATGACTTGGATGACCAATGGGAACAGGTTGTCTGCTACATGGAAGGAGTTCATGAATATGCTGAACATTCTTGATAAGGGGCTCAATGAGCCCGTTGGTGCCCGCCCTCATGCTAACTCAGAGTCTGCAACAAGAACAAGCTTCAGCCCTACTATGTGGAGAAGAAGTTGGCCAACAACAAGAAAACATGGGTGCTCAGCTCCTACCTTGATGTCATGTACCGCATCTTCCGCAACACCCTCTTTCCACGCATTGGTGACAAGGACAAGGTGCATGCTTATCTCGTTGATATGACGCTTCTTTGTGAGAAGGCCTGTGTCCAAGTTCCTGGCATTCTTGATGTTTCTCACATCATGTGGTGTGAACTCCAGTTTGCGGTCCTCAATCGCAAAGTGCCTATCTATGGACCATACCTGCAGCTCCTGATCTCGCAGACTTGGGATAAGCTCTTTCCTCAAGAAGAGTTTCATGCTCCAGACTGGGTTCGTTATGAGCCCATCCGACTATGCCAGAAGAACAAGTGGGCCAATACCACTACTAGGCCTGAGGCTGAGGCAGCAAGGATGGAGGGTGATGAGGAAGAGGCTGAGGAGGAAGTGGCTGCTGGTCGTGCTGAGGGATCTGCTCCTCCTTTTTCTGAGCCATCTTGTGCTAAGAAGCTCAAGGACAAGATGAAGACTCTTTTCTGCATGCAGGCTAAGGGACAGTACATGACTCATGTTGCTCAGAAGCAGAGCCGCCAGCACTATAAGAGGATCTTGAGGACGTTCAGCGAGCACGTGTCGAGCGGGTCCGAGAGGGTCATCACTCCTGAGGCTGCCTGGATGGTGAAGCAGGGCTACAAGTGGTCTGAGTCAGAGGAGGAGGAGGAGCCAATTCCCGCTGCCGAGACCGATGAGGAGCTTGATGAGTGATCCCTGGAGCTGAGCTACCACCTGTGTTGTAGGTGTCCTCTCTGCCTTTTTGGTGTCTCGGTGCCAAAGGGGGAGAGAGCATAGGATTTGCAAGTCTTATGTCGTGTTTTCTCTTGTTCTGTTGGACCTCGTTTGCTTTGGTTTGGTTTGTCGTGAGTCATGTTCCCTTATCATATAGTGTAAGACATATGCACTCTATCGTATCTTATTGTCTTTCCTGCTTAGTAGCCCGTGAGCTTATGCTATCTTGTGCTAGTTAATTTATGCTCATATGTATTATCTTGCCTCTCTGTTAGTATTAGTTGCTCCTTTGCAAGAGTTGCCTCATCTATAAAATATAGGGGGAGTGCTGATCCTAGTATGTGTGCCGTGTAGTCCAAAGCACATCTCCAGAGCGCACACATCTAGGGGGAGCCCGTCTATATTTTATATATGTTGGCTTTGCCTATGCTTTATGTATATTCCTATGTGCAAATCCCGTATTGTCATCAATCCACCAAAAAGGGGGAGATTGTAAGGGCATATTTATCCCTTAGTAGTTTTGGCGATTGATGACAATGCTTTTGCGGACTAATCGTGTGAATTGAGAATTTCAGATATATCATGTCTACGCACAAGACGATTTGGTGACCCTCGAAGAATATTGAAGACGGCATTTCTCTATGTTTCTTTTCGGTGGTTTGAGTCGTAGGAAAGCAGTACTATTAAGAGGGGGTCCGCATTGGAAAGGTTTGGGTGGAATCAACACGTACACGTCTGTTCCTTTTGCACCACCTTTCATTTGGCTCTTTGGAGCACCCTCTGTTTCTCCTTGTCTCTGAAAAATGAAGGACTCCTAGTGTGGCTAAACTGGGGCATGCGGTAGTAATGCTCTTCGGAGCGGTAGTATTGCAGGCCCCTACGGTAGTACCGGCCGCGGGCACGGTAGTACCGCAGGTGCCCACGGTAGTACCGCTCCTAGGGCGCGGTAGTACTGTGGCCTCAGGGCAGGCTCAGCAGCACGAGCGGAAGTAGGGGCGGATGTAATTTTTTACATCCGCGCCCTAAGCGGTGGTACCGCTCCAGTTTTGCGGTACTACCGTGTCGGATTTTTGCATAGATCTTAACTCAGCGAAAGTTGCCACGCATGTATTTTTATATATCCGTGCCTTCCCAAATCTGGACTATCCCTGCCTTGCGGTAGTACCGCGCTAGTGGTTCTACCGCCCTCTGCTTCATCACATCAGGGCTATTTTGGATACTGCTGCATGAGCGGTAGTACTGCAGTGCCCTGCGTTAGTACCGCGGGCCCGGGCGGTAGTACCGCGTCTCCGGTGCGGTAGTACCGTGCGTCGCAGGCTGAGTTGGTGGGTAACAGTTGGATTTGTTCTTCCACTATAAAAGGGAGACTTCTTCTCCGAGTTGACTTACCTCTTCCACCCCAAGCTCCATTGTTGCTCTAAGCTCCATTTTCGCCCGATCTCTCTCCCTAGCCAATCAAACTTGTTGATCTCCTAGGGATTGGTTGAGAAGGCCTAGATCTACACTTCCACCAAGAGAAATTTAATTCCCCCACTAATCCCTCGCGAATCTTGTTACTCTTGGGTGTTTGAGCACCCTAGACGGTTGAGGTCATTGCGGAGCCATAATCCATTGTGGTGAAGCTTTGTGGTGTTGTTGGGAGCCTCCAATTAAGTTGTGGAGATTGTCCCAACCTTGTTTGTAAAGGTTCGGTCGCTGCCTTCAAGGGCACCAATAGTGGAATCACGTCATCTCGCATTGTGTGAGGGCGTAAGGAGAATACGGTGGCCCTAGTGGCTTCTTGGGGAGCATTGTGCCTCCACACCGCTCCAACGGAGACGTACTTCCTCCCAAAGGGAAGGAACTTCGGTAACACATCCTCGTCTTCACCGGCTCCACTCTTGGTTATCGCATCCCTTTACTCATGCAAGCTTATCTTGTGTTACATCCCTTGCTTGGTTGTGTACTTATTGTTGTTGCATCATATAGTTTGCTCACCTAGTTGCATATCTAGACAACCTACTTTGATGCAAAGTTTAAATTGGTAAAGAAAAGCTAAAAATTGTTAGTTGCCTATTCACCCCCCTCTAGTCAACTATATCGATCCTTTCAACCGGCAAGTCTTTTTACTCGTTCTGTAACACATGATCCCGTGGCTCACACCTTAGTCACATTGAGATCATTATGATGATGCATTACCAAGTGGGCCCAGAGATACCTCTCCATCACACGGAGCGACAAATCCCAGTCTTGATTTGTGCCAACCCAACAGACACTTTTGAAGATACCTGTAGTGCACCTTTATAGCCACCTAGTTATGTTGTGACGTTTGATACACCCAAAGCACTCCTACGGTATCCGGGAGTTGCACAATCTCATGGTCTAAGGAAATGATACTTGACATTAGAAAAGCTCTAGCAAATGAACTATATGATCTTGTGCTATGCTTAGGATTGGGTCTTGTCCATCACATCATTCTCCTAATGATGTGATCCCGTTATCAACGACATCCAATGTCCATGGTCAGGAAACCATAACCATCTATTGATCAACGAGCTAGGATTACCAGGGACATGTTGTGGTCTATGTATTCACACATGTATTACGATTTCCGGTTAATACAATTATAGCATGAACAATAGACAATTATCATGAACAAGGAAATATAATAATAACCATTTTATTATTGCCTCTAGGGCATATTTCCAACAACAATGCACTCACATCAATAATACCCGCGAGGGTGATGCCAACACGAGATTCTTCCACATTCGAGGTCAATGGTAGGTCCTAGAAAAACTTCATACACTGGCTGGGGCCCCATTTTACAACCCCGACTGGTAGCAATGTCCTAGGTTAGTCGTGGGTCCAAATTACCAGTGGCGGGCACAAAATTTGGGCCGCCGGTGCTGGTTGAGTTATCAGGGTGGGCAGAAATACATGCCCCCGCCACTAGTATTTCGGGCCCAGAATATCCCTGGGCCAAAAATACCAGTGGTGGGCACATATTTCTGCATGCCACTAGTATCTGACTTACTTATAGGTGGGAAATACCAATGATGGTCTCTTTTGACTAGCCCACTACTTGCATTTTTTGGTCAGTTTGTGTGTGTGTGGTTTTAGTGTTTTAGGTTGACGGTTATGGTGCAATTTTTTTCCACTAAAGTCACATCATTAGAAATACCATGTAAAGTTTTGGGACATTTTAGAGTTAATTTAATATTTTTAGGACATCAAATGAATTTCTAGGTATTTAATGTAGGTGAATTGTTTTTAAGTTTTAAAAGAGTGTAAATTAAGTATGAAAAATATATAACTTCACATGAGGTCATGATGTGACCTTTACTAGTTTTGGTATAACTTTGAGAGAGTTACACAAAAGTTGTGATGGAGGTTACTTACAAATTGAATCATCTCCCAGGAAGAATCATACCTAGAAATTCATTTAATGCCTTATAAATAGAAAGTGGACCAAGGATAATGCCAAATTTTGACATGGATAATGTTATGGTGTATGTTGAACGTAGAAAAAAAATTCAAGGTCCAATGATGAAGCAACTGCAAGTTCACCTTCAAACCTTACGCTTTCCCTTTGTCGGGGGAGGGGTATGCTGGAAATATGCCCTAGAGGCAATAATAAAATGATTATTATTATATTTCCTTGTTCATGATAATTGTCTATTGTTCATGCTATAATTGTATTAACCGGAAACCGCAATACATGTGTGAATACATAGACCACAACATGTCCCTAGTAAGCCTCTAGTTGACTAGCTCGTTGATCAATAGATTGTTATGGTTTCCTGACCATGGACATTGGATGTCGTTGATAACGGGATCACATCATTAGGAGAATGATGTAATGGACAAGACCCAATCCTAAGCATAGCACAAGATCGTGTAGTTCGTTTGCTAGAGCTTTTCTAATGTCAAGTATCATTTCCTTAGACTAGGAGATTGTGCAACTCCCGTATACCGTAGGAGTGCTTTGGGTGTATCAAACGTCACAATGTAACTGGGTGGCTATAACGGTGCACTACAGGTATCTCCGAAAGTGTCTGTTGGGTTGGCATGAATCGAGACTGGGATTTGTCACTCCATGTGATGGAGAGGTATCTCTGGGCCCACTTGATAATGCATCATCATAATGAGCTCAATGTGACTAAGGAGTTAGCCACGGGATCATGTGTTACGGAACAAGTAAAGAGACTTGCCGGTAATGAGATTGAACGAGGTATGGGGATACCGACGATCAAATCTTGGGCAAGTAACATACCGATGGACAAAAGGGAATTGTATACGGGATTGATTGAATCCCCGACATCGTGGTTCATCCGATGAGATCATCGTGGAACATGTGGGAGACAATATGGGTATCCAGATCCCGCTATTGGTTATTGGACGGGGAGGTGTCTCGGTCATGTTTGCATAGTTCCCGAACCCGCAGGGTCTACACACTTAAGGTTCGATGACGCTAGAGTTGTTATGGGAAATAGTATGTGGTTACCGAAGGTTGTTTGGATTCCCGGATGAGATCCTGGACATGACGAGGAACTCCGAAATGGTCCGGAGGTGAAGATCGATATATTGGACGAAGGGTATTGGAGTCCGGAATTGTTTTGGGAGTACCGGGTGACGACCAGCGTGACCGAAAGGTGTTTCGGAGGCCTCGACAAGCGTCGGGGGCCTTATGGGCCAAGGGGAGGGGGCACACCAGCCCACTAAGGGGATGTGCGCCCCTCCCACCCCCTCTCACGTAACATGGAGAGGTGGGGGCGCCTCCCCTAGGGCAGTCGCCCCTCCCGGCTTGGGGGGGCAAGTTTCCTAGGGGTGGGGGCGCCCAAACCCATCTATGGTTTCCCCTGTGGCCGCCGCCCCTCCCCTAGGGAAACTCTAGGGCGCCTCCTCCTCTGCACTTCCCCCTATATATAGTGTGGTAGAGAGAGGGCAGCCGCACCCCCTTCCCTGGCGCATCCCTCCCCTCCTCCAACTCCTCCTCCTCCGCAGTGCTTAGCGAAGCTCTGCCGGAGAACCACGAGCTCCACCACCACCATGTCGTCGTGCTGCCGGAGTTCTCCCTCAACTTCTCCTCTCCCCTTGCTGGATCAAGAAGGAGGATACGTCCCTGATACGTCTCCAACGTATCTATAATTTTTGATTGCTCCATGCTATATTATCTACTGTTTTGAATGTTTATGGGCTTTATTATACACTTTTATATCATTTTTGGGACTAACCTATTAACCCAGAGCCCAGTGCCAGTTTTTGTTTTTACCTTGTTCTAGGGTTTCGAAGAAAAGGAAAATCAAACAGAGTCCAATTGAACTGAAACTTCACAGAACTCATTTTTGGAAGGAAAGAAGCCCAGAAGACTTGGAGTGCACGTCAGGGGATCTGCGAGGAGGTCACGAGGCAGGGGGGCGCGCCCACCCCCCAGGGCGCGCCCTCCACCCTCGTGAGCCCCTCATGGCCCCCCGACATACTTCTTCCGCCTATATATCTCCATATACCCTAAAAACATCCGTGAGCACAATAGATCGGGAGTTCCGCCACCAGAAGCCTCCGTAGCCACCGAAAGCCAATCTAGACCCATTCCGGCACCCTGCCGGAGGGGGCAATCCTTCTCCGGTGGCCATCTTCATCATCCCGGTGCTCTCCATGACGAGGAGGGAGTAGTTCTCCCTCGAGGCTGAGGGTATGTACCAGTAGCTATGTGTTTGATCTCTCTCTCTCTCATGTTCTTGATTTGGCACGATCTTGATGTATCGTGAGCTTTGCTATTATAGTTGGATCTTATGTTTCTCCTCCCCCTCTACTCTCTTGTAATGAATTGAGTTTCCCCTTTGAAGTAATCTTATCAGTTTGAGTCTTTAAAGATTTGAGAACACTTTATGTATGTCTTCCTGTGCGTATCTGTGGTGACAATGGGATACCACGTGATTCACTTGATGTATGTTTTGGTGATCAACTTGCGGGTTCCGCCCATGAACCTATGCATATAGGGGTTGGCACACGTTTTCGTCGTGATTCTCCGGTAGAAACTTTGGGGCACTCTTTGAGGTTCTATGTGTTGGTTGAATAGATGAATCTGAGATTGTGTGATGCATATCGTATAATCATACCCATGGATACTTGAGGTGACATTGGAGTATCTAGGTGACATTAGGGTTTTGATTGATTTGTGTCTTAAGGTGTTATTCTAGTACGAACTCTAGGGCTGTTTGTGACACTTATAGGAATAGCCCAACGGATTGATTGGAAAGAATAACTTTGAGGTGGTTTCGTACCCTACCATAATCTCTTCATTCGTTCTCCGCTATTGTAACTTTGGAGTGACTCTTTGTTGCATGTTGAGGGATAGTTATGTGATCCAATTATGTTAGTATTGTTGAGGGAACTTACACTAGCGAAAGTATGAACCCTAGGCCTTATTTCCACACATTGCAATACCGTTTACACTCACTTTTATCATTAGTTACCTTGCTGTTTTTATATTTTCAGATTACAAATACCCATATCTACTATCCATATACCACTTGTATCACCATCTCTTCGCCGAACTAGTGCACCTATACAATTTACCATTGTATTGGGTGTGTTGGGGACACAAGAGACTCTTTGTTATTTGGTTGTAGGATTGCTTGAGAGAGACCATCTTCATCCTACGCCTCCTACGGATTGATAAACCTTAGGTCATCCACTTGAGGGAAATTTTCTATTGTCCTACAAACCTCTGCACTTGGAGGCCCAACAACGTCTACAAGAAGAAGGTTGTGTAGTAGACATCAAGCTCTTTTCTGGCGCCGTTGCCGGGGAGGTTAGCGCTTGAAGGTATATCTTTAGATCTTGCAATCGTGTCTTTTAGTTTCTTGTTTTATCACTAGTTTAGTTTATAAAAGAAAATTACAAAAAAATGGAATTAAGTTTGCCTCATATGCTTCATCTTTTTAATATCTTTTGTGAGTATGATGGAAAGGATAATTGTGCTCAAGTGCTAGAAGAAGAAATCTATAAAATGTTTGGCACTAAATATTTGAATGATGAGCATGATTGCAATGTTGTTAGTACGAATTCTTTGAATATCCATGATGCTAATGATATGCAAAGCCACAAGCTTGGGGAAGCTATGTTTGATGAAGATGATATTTTTTGTCCCCCAAGTTTTGATGAGCAAATTTATTATGATGAAAGCATGCCTCCTATCTATGATGATTATTGTGATGACACGTATGCTTTAAAGAATAATGATAACCATGAAACTTGTCATCTTGATCTTAATTTTCAATCACATGATAGTTATTTTGTTGAGTTTGCTCCCACTATTATTCATGAGAAGAATTTTTCTTATGTGGAGAGTAATAAAATTTATATGCTTGTAGATCATGAAAAGAATGCTTTAGGTGCTGGTTATATTGTTGAATTCATTCATGATGCTACTGAAAATTATTATGAGGGAGGAATATATGCTTGTAGGAATTGCAATAATATCAAGTTTCCTCTCTATGTTCTTAAAGTTTTGAAGTTATGCTTGTTTTGATTTCCTATGCTAGTTGATTATTGTTTCCATAAATTGTTTGCTCACAAAATCCCTATGCATAGGAAGTATGTTAGACTTAAATGTTCTATTCATATTCGTCATGATGCTCTCTTTATGTCTCAATTCTTATCCTTCATGTGAGCATCATTGAAATCATCATGCCTAGCTAGGGGCGTTAAACGATAGCTCTTGTTGGGAGGCAACCCAATCCTATTCTTGTTCCTTGATTTTTGTTCCTGTTTAGTAATAAATAATTCATCTAGACTCTTTTTAGATGTGGTTTATGCTTTTAATTAGTGTTTGTGCCAAGTAGAACCTTTGGGAAGACTTGGGGAAAGTCTTGTTGATCATGCTGTAAAAAACAGAAACTTTAGCGCTCACGAGAATTGCTGCCATTTTTATTTGGAGAGTTATATTTAGTTATTTATTTTTGCATATGATTAATAGATAAATTCCTCAGGTCCATCAATTTATTTGAGAATTTTATGAGTTCGAGAAGTATAGGTTTGATCCAGATTACTACAGACTGTTCTGTTTTTGACAGATTATGTTTTTGATGTGTTGTTTGCTTATTTTGATGAATCTATGGCTAGTAAAATAGTTTATAAACCATAGAAAAGTTGGAATAAAGTAGGTTTAACACCAATATAAATAAAGAATGAGTTCATTACAGTACCTTGAAATGGTGATTTATTTTCTTATACTAACGGAGCTTACGAGTTTTCTATTAAGTTTTGTGTTGTGAAGTTTTCAAGTTTTGGGTAAGGATTCGATGGACTATGGAATAAGGAGTGGAAATAGCCTAATCTTGGGGATTCCCAAGGCACCCCAAGGTAATATTCAAGGATAGACAAGAGCCTAAGCTTGGGGATGCCCCGGATGGCATCCCCTCTTTCGTCTTCGTTCATCGGTAACTTTACTTGGAGTTATATTTTTATTCGCCACATGATATGTGTTTTGCTTGGAGCGTCAATTTAGTTTGCTAGGATTTGCATTCTGTTATTTAGAACAATGTTTTTCATATTTTATTCCAATAAAAGTGGCATTGATATCCTTTACTATGCCTATGTTACAAGTATACATGTTGCTGTTTGAAAACAGAAAGTTTACTGCTGTTGCAATAATTCCCTAGAAAAGTCAGGATGTGATAAAATGTTGAAACCTTTTGCATATTAAGCTCTGATAAATTTACTACAGTGGGAATTTTATTTCATAATTTTTGGAGCTAGGGAAGTATGGATGTTGCAGCATTCTTTACAGACTATCCTGTTTAGGCAGATTGCTGTTATGTTTGCATTGTTTGCATATGGTTGCTTCTTTAATGATTCTATTTGAGGATAGGACTATTAAATATGCAGAGGCATTTAGTATGAAATGTTGAATAATAATTTTAGTGATTTGCTATAGTAGAGTATGATAAGGTTTTTGCAATGGTTTATACTAACTTATCTCACAAGTCCTTGTTGAGTTTTGTGTGGATGAAGCTTTTGAGATTTAGGGAGACCATGATATGAGAGTAATTAAGGAGACACAAAATCTCAAGCTTGGGGATGCCCAAGGAACCCCAAGATAACATTTCAATAAGTCTCAAGCGTCTAAGCTTGGGGATGCCGCGGTTGGCATCCCACCTTTCTTCTTCAACAATTATCGGTTAGTTTCGGTTGATCCTAAGTTTTTGCTTCTTCACATGATGTTTTCCATTCTTAGATGTCATTTTATTTTGCTTTGCTTGATGTTTGAATAAATTACCAAGATCTAAAATTATTAAATGTTAGAGAGTCTTCACATAGTTGCATAATTATTCGACTACTCATTGATCTTCACTTATATCTTTCGGAGTAGTTTGTCATTTGCTCTAGTGCTTCACTTATATCCTTTTAGAGCACGGTGGTGGTTTTATTTTATAGAAATAGATGAACTCTCATGCTTCACTTAGATTGTTTTGAGAGTCTTAAATAGCATGGTAATTTGCTTAAAATCCTAATATGCTAGGTATTCAAGAATAATAAAATTCTCTTATGAGTGTGTTGAATACTATGAGAAGTTTGATACTTGATAATTGTTTTGAGATATGGAGATGGTGATATTAGAGTCATGCTAGTTGAGTAGTTGTGAATTTGAGAGATACTTGTGTTGAAGTTTGTGATTCCCGTAGCATGCACGTATGGTGAACCGTTATGTGATGAAGTCGGAGCATGATTTATTTATTGATTGCCTTCCTTATGAGTGGCGGTCGGGGACGAGCGATGGTCTTTTCCTACCAATCTACCCCCCTAGGAGCATGCGAGTAATACTTTGCTTTGATAACTTGTAGATTTTTGCAATAAGTATATGAGTTCTTTATGACTAATGTTGAGTCCATGGATTATACGCACTCTCACCCTTCCACCTTTGCTAGCCTCTCTAGTACCGCGCACCTTTCGCCGGTATCATACACCCACCATATACCTTCCTCAAAACAGCCACCATACCTACCTATTATGGCATTTCCATAGCCATTCCGAGATATATTGCCATGCAACTTTCCACCATTCCGTTTATTATGACACGCTTCATCATTGTCATATTGCTTAGCATGATCATGTAGTTGACATTGTATTTGTGGCAAAGCCACCGTTCATAATTCTTTCATACATGTCACTCATGCATCATTGCACATCCTGGTACACCACCGGAGGCATTCATATAGAGTCATATCTTGTTCTAAGTATCGAGTTGTAAGTAAATAAAAGTGTGATGATCATCATTACTAGAGCATTGTCCCAGTGAGGAAAGGATGATGGAGACTATGATTCCCCCACAAGTCGGGATGAGACTCCGGACAAAAAAGAGAGGCCAAAGAAGCCCAAAAAAGAGGCCATAAAAAAAGAGCAGGCCCAAATAAAAAAATATAGAAATAAAAAAAATGAGAGAAAAAGAGAGAAGGGACAATGCTACTATCCTTTTACCACACTTGTGCTTCCAAGTAGCACCATGATCTTCATGATAGAGAGTCTCCTATGTTGTCACTTTCATATACTAGTGGGAATCTTTCATTATAGAACTTGGCTTGTATATTCCAATGATAGGCTTCCTCAAAATGCCCTAGGTCTTCGTGAGCAAGCGAGTTGGATGCACACCCGCTAGTTTCTTTTGTTGAGCTTTCATATACTTATAGCTCTAGTGCATCCATTGCATGGCAATCCCTACTCACTCAGATTGATATCTATTGATGGGCATCTCTGTAGCCCGTTGATACGCCTAGTCGATGTGAGACTATCTTCTCCCTTTTTGTCTTCTCCACAACCACCATTCTATTCCACCTATAGTGCTATGTCCATGGCTCACGCTCATGTATTGCGTGAAGATTGAAAAAGTTTGAGAACATTAAAAGTATGAAACAATTGCTTGGCTTGTCATCGGGGTTGTGCATGATTTAAATATTTTGTGTGGTGAAGATAGAGCATAGCCAGACTATATGATTTTGTAGGGATAACATTCTTTGGCCATGTTATTTTGAGAAGACATGATTGCTTAGTTAGTATGCTTGAAGTATTATTATTTTTATGTCAATATGAACTTTTGTCTTGAATCTTTCAGATCTGAATATTCATACCACAATTAAGAAGAATTACATTGAAATTATGCCAAGTAGCACTCCGCATCAAAAATTTTGTTTTTACCATTTACCTACTCAAGGACGAGCAGGAATTAAGCATGGGGATGCTGATATGTCTCCAACGTATCTATAATTTTTGATAGCTCCATGCTATATTATCTACTATTTTGAATGTTTGTGGGCTTTATTATACGCTTTTATATCATTTTTGGGACTAACCTATTAACCTAGAGCCCAGTGCCAGTTTCTGTTTTTACCCTATTTTAGGGTTTCGAAGAAAAGGAAAATCAAACGGAGTCCAATTGACCTGAAACTTCACGGAACTCATTTTTGGAAGGAAAGAAGCCCAGAAGACTTGGAGTGCACGTCGGGGGATCTATGAGGAGGTCACGAGGCAGGGGGGCGCGCCCACCCCCCTGGGCGCGCCCTCCACCCTCGTGAGCCCCTCGTGGCCCCCCTGACGTACTTCTTTCGCCTATATATCTCCATATACCCTAAAAACATCCGTGAGCACAATAGATCGGGAGTTCCGCCGCCAGAAGCCTCCGTACCCACCGAAAGCCAATCTAGACCCGTTCCGGCACCCTGGCGGAGGGGGCAATCCTTCTCCAGTGGCCATCTTCATCATCCCGGTGCTCTACATGACGAGGAGGGAGTAGTTCTCCCTCGGGGCTGAGGGTATGTACCAGTAGCTATGTGTTTGATCTCTCTCTCTCTCTCTCTCGTGTTCTTGATTTGGCACGATCTTGACGTATCGCGAGCTTTGCTATTATAGTGGGATCTTATGTTTCTCCTCCCCCTCTACTCTCTTGTAATGAATTGAGTTTCCCCTTTGAAGTAATCTTATTGGATTGAGTCTTTAAAGACTTGAGAACACTTTGTATGTCTTGCCGTGCGTATCTGTGGTGACAATGGGATACCACATGATTCACTTGATGTATGTTTTGGTGATCAACTTGCGGGTTCCGCCCATGAACCTATGCATAGGGGTTGGCACACATTTTCGTCGTGATTCTCCGGTAGAAACTTTGGGGCACTCTTTGAGGTTCTATGTGTTGGTTGAATAGATGAATCTGAGATTGTGTGATGCATATCGTATAATCATACCCATGGATACTTGAGGTGACATTGGAGTATCTAGGTGACATTAGGGTTTTGATTGATTTGTGTCTTAAGGTGTTATTCTAGTACGAACTCTAGGGCTGTTTGTGACACTTATAGGAATAGCCCAACGGATTGATTGGAAAGAATAACTTTGAGGTGGTTTCGTACCCTACCATAATCTCTTTGTTCGTTCTCCGCTATTAGTAACTTTGGAGTGACTCTTTGTTGCATGTTGAGGGATAGTTATGTGATCCAATTATGTTAGTATTGTTGAGGGAACTTACACTAGCGAAAGTATGAACCCTAGGCCTTATTTCCACACATTGCAATACCGTTTACACTCACTTTTATCATTAGTAACCTTGCTGTTTTTATATCTTCAGATTACAAATACCCATATCTACTATCCATATACCACTTGTATCACCATCTCTTCGCTGAACTAGTGCACCTATACAATTTACCATTGTATTGGGTGTGTTGGGGACACAAGAGACTCTTTGTTATTTGGTTGTAGGATTGCTTGAGAGAGACCATCTTCATCCTACGCCTCCTACGGATTTATAAACCTTAGGTCATCCACTTGAGGGAAATTTTGTACTGTCCTACAAACCTCTGCACTTGGAGGCCCAACAACGTCTACAAGAAGAAGGTTGTGTAGTAGACATCAAGCTCTTTTCTGGGGCGCCGTTGCCGGGGAGGTTAACACTTGAAGGTATATCTCTAGATCTTGCAATCGAGTCTTTTAGTTTCTTGTTTTATCACTAGTTTAGTTTATAAAAGAAAATTACAAAAAAATGGAATTAAGTTTGCCTCATACGCTTCATCTTTTTAATATCTTTTGTGAGTATGATGGAAAGGATAATTGTGCTCAAGTGCTAGAAGAAGAAATCTATAAAATGTTTGGCACTAAATATTTGAATGAAGTGCATGATTGCAATGTTGTTAGTACGAATTATTTGAATATCCATGATGCTAATGATATGCAAAGCCACAAGCTTGGGGAAGCTATGTTTGATGAAGATGATATTTTTTGTCCCCCAAGTTTTGATGAGCAAATTTATTATGATGAACGCATGCCTCCTATCTATGATGATTATTGTGATGAAACGTATGCTTTAAAGAATAATGATAACCATGAAACTTGTCATCTTGATCTTAATTTTCAATCACATGATAGTTATTTTGTTGAGTTTGCTCCCACTATTATTCATGAGAATTTTGCTTATGTGGAGAGTAATAAAATTTATATGCTTGTAGATCATGAAAAGAATGCTTTAGGTGCTGGTTATATTGTTGAATTCATTCATGATGCTATTGAAAATTATTATGAGGGAGGAATATATGCTTGTAGGAATTGCAATAATATCAAGTTTTCTCTCTATGTGCTTAAAGTTTTGAAGTTATGCTTGTTTTGCTTTCCTATGCTAGTTGATTATTGTTCCCATAAATTGTTTGCTCAAAAAATCCCTATGCATAGGAAGTATGTTAGACTTAAATGTTCTATTCATATTCTTCATGATGCTCTCTTTATGTTTCAATTCTTATCCTTTATGTGAGCATCATTGAAATCATCATGCCTAGCTATGGGCGTTAAACGATAGCGCTTGTTGGGAGGCAACCCAATCCTATTCTTGTTCCTTGCTTTTTGTTCCTGTTTAGTAATAAATAATTCATCTAGACTCTGTTTAGATGTGGTTTTATGCTTTTAATTAGTGTTTGTGCCAAGTAGAACCTTTGGGAAGACTTGGGGAAAGTCTTGTTGATCATGCTGTAAAAAACAGAAACTTTAGCGCTCACGAGAATTGCTGCCATTTTTATTTGGAGAGTGATATTTAGTTAATTCGTTTTGCATATGATTAATAGATAAATTCCTCAGGTCCATCAATTTATTTGAGAATTTTATGAGTTCGATAAGTATACGTTTGATCCAGATTACTACAGACTGTTCTGTTTTTGACAGATTCTGTTTTCGATGTGTTGTTTGCTTATTTTGATGAATCTATGGCTAGTAAAATAGTTTATAAACCATAGAAAAGTTGGAATACAGTAGATTTAACACCAATATAAATAAAGAATGAGTTCATTACAGTACCTTGAAATGGTGATTTATTTTCTTATACTAACGGAGCTTACGAGTTTTCTGTTAAGTTTTGTGTTGTGAAGTTTTCAAGTTTTGGGTAAGGATTCGATGGACTATGGAATAAGGAGTGGAAAGAGCCTAAGCTTGGGGATTCCCAAGGCACCCCAACGTAATATTCAAGGATATCCAAGAGCCCGGATTGTGGGATGAAGCGGCCCGGACTGACCTTACACGTACTCTTACATGAGACTGGTTCCACCGACAGACATGCAGTTGATGCATAAGGTGGCTAGCGGGTGTCTGTCTCTCCCACTTTAGTCGGACCGGATTCAATGAAGAGGGTCCTTATGAAGGGTAAATAGCAATTGGCATTTCACCGTTCTGGCTTTTGCGTAGGTAAGAAATGTTCTTGCTAGAAACCCATAGCAACCATGTAAAACATGCAAAAACAATTAGAGGACGTCTAACTTGTTTTTGTAGGGTATGCTATGTGGTGTGATATGGCCAAAAGTATGTGATGAATTATATACATGTGATGTATGAGATTGATCATGTTCTTGTAATAGGAATCACGACTTGCATGTTGATGAGTATGACAACCGGCAGGAGCCATATGAGTTGTCTTAATTTATTGTATGACCCGCGTGTGAATGAAAATGCCATGTAATTACTTTACTTTATTGCTAACTGTTAGCCATAGTAGTTGAAGTAATAGTTGGCGAGACAACTTCATGAAGACACGATGATGGAGATCATGGTGTCATGCCGGTGATGATGGTGATCATGCCGCGCCTCGAAGATGGAGATCAAAAAGCGCAAGATGATATTGGCCATATCATGTCACTTTATGATTTGCATGTGATGTTTGTCATGTTTACATCTTATTTGCTTAGAACGACGGTAGCATAAATAAGATGATCCCTCACTAAAATTTCAAGAAATGTGTTCCCCCTAACTGTGCACCGTTGCGAAGGTTCATTGTTTCGAAGCACCACATGATGATCGGGTGTGATAGATTATAATGTTCGCATACAACGGGTGTAAGCCAGATTTACACATGCGAAACACTTAGGTTGACTTGACGAGCCTAGCATGTACAGACATGGTCTTGGAACACAGGAGACCGAAAGGTCGAACATGAGACGTATAGTAGATGCGATCAACATGGAGATGTTCACCGTTGATGACTAGTCCGGCTCACGTGATGATTGGACACGGCCTAGTCGATTCGGATCATGTATCACTTAGATGACTAGAGGGATGTCTATCTGAGTGGGAGTTCATTAAATAATTTGATTAGATGAACTTAATTATCATGAACATAGTCTAAATTGTCTTCGCAAATTATGTTGTAGATCAATAGCTCGCGCTTTAGCTCCCTGTTTAAATACGTTCCTAGAGAAAGAATAAGTTGAAAGATATTGTAAGCAATTGTGCGGACGAGGGCCGTAGTCTGAGGATTGTCCTCGCTGCTACACGGACGGCTTCTGTCTTTTATGCACCGCTCGGTGTGCCAACCCCTCTGGCGTCGTCTGTGGATGTTGTGAACATCTGGCAGACATGTTTTGGTGACTACCTGGTAGTTTAGTGCACCATGCTTTATGACTTAGAGTCGGGGCTCCAAAAGTGTTTTGAACGCCATAGAACATATGAGATGTTCCAAGAGCTGAAATTGGTATTTTAGGCTCATGCCCGTATTGAGAGGTTTGAGACCTCTGACAAGATCTTTGCCTACAAGATGGAGGAAAATAGCTCAGCCAGTGAGCAGGTGCTCAGAATGTCTAGGTACTTCAATCGCTTGAATCAAGTGGGAGTTAATCTTCCAGATAAAAGAGTGATTGACAAAAGTTCTCCAGTCGCTATCACCAAGCTGCTAGAGTTTTGTGATGAACTATAACATGCAAGGGATGATGATCCCAGAGCTGTTCGTCGTGCTTAAGGCCATAAAGGTAGAAATCAAGAAGGAGCATCAAGTGTTGATGGTTAACAAGACCACTGGTTTCAAAGAAGGGAAAGGGCAAGAAGGGAAACTTCATGAATGGCAAGCCATTTACCGCTCCAGTGAAGAAACCCAAGAACCCAAACCCGATACGAAGTGCTTCTATTAGGGGAACAGTCACTGGTAGCGGAACTGCCTCAAATACTTGGTGGGTAAGAAGGCTAGCAACTTCAACAACACTATATTTGATATATGTGTTATTGATGTGTACCTTGCTACTACTCCTAGTAGCACATGGGTATTAGATACCGGTTCAGTTGCTAATATTGGTAACTCGAAACAAAAGCTACGGAATAAACGGAGACTAGCTAAGGGCGAGGTGATGATGTGTTTTGGAAATGTTTCTAAGGATGATATGATCACCATCGCATGCTCCCTCTACCTTCGGGATTAGTGTTGAACCCAGATAAATGTTGTTTGCATTGGTGTCTGTGTTGAGCATGAACATGATTAAATCATGTTTATTGCAATACGGTTATTCGTTTAAGGCAAATAATAATGGTTATTCTGTTTACATGAATAATACCTTCTATGGTCATGCACCCAATGTGAATGGTTTATTGAATCTCTGTCGTAGTGATACAATGTTCATAACATTGATGCCAAAAGATGTAGCGATGATAATGATAGTACCACTTTCTTGTGGCACTGCCGCTTAGGTCATATTGGTGTAAAGCGCATGAAGAACCTCCATGCTAATGGACTTTTGGAGTCACTTGATTTTGAATCACCTGACACATGCGAACCATGCCTCATAGGCAAGATGACTAAAACCCCCTTTTCTAGAACAATGGAACAGGCAAGTGACTTGTTGGAAATCATACATGCTGATGTGTGCGGTCCGATGAGTGTTAACGCATGCGGTGGATATGGTTATTTTCTCACCTTCACAGATGAATTGAGTAGATATGGGTATATTTACTTAATAAAGCATAAGTATGAAATGTTTGAAAATTTCAAAGCAATTTTAGAGTGAAGTTGAGAATCATCGTAACAAGAAGATCAAGTTCCTGTGATCTGATCAAGGGAGAGTATCTGAGTTATGAGTTTGGCAATCACTAAACACAAAGTGGAATCGTTTCACAGTTAATGCCACCTAGAACACCATAGCGTAATGGTGTGTCCGAACATCGTAATCGAACCTTATTGGATATGGTGTGACCTATGATGTCTCTTACCGATCTACTGCTATCATTTTGGGCTTATGCATTAGAGACAATTACATTCACTTTAAATAGGGCACCATCTAAGTCCATGGAGATGACACCGTATGAACTACGGTTTGGCAAGAAACCTAAGTTGTTGTTTCTTAAGGTTTGGGGCTACGATGCTTATGTCGATAGGCTTGGCCAGAAAAGCTTGAACCCAAAGCGGAAAATTGTGTCTTCATAGAATACCCAAACAAGACGATTGGGTATACCTTCTATCTTAGATCTGAGGGCAAAGTGTTTGTCGCTAGGAACATATCCTTTCTCAAGAAAGAGTTTATCTCAAAAGAATTGAGTGGGAGGAAGATAGAACTTGATGAGGTTGTTGAACCTTTACTTCAACCATCAGAGTAGCGCATCACAGAAAGATGTTTCTGTGGCACCTACGTCAGTTGAAGAGAAATCTAATGATGATGATCATGAAGCTTCAGATCAAGTTACTATCGAACCTCGTAGGTCGAAAAGGGTGTGTACAACTTCTGAGTAGTAACCCTGTCTTAAAGGTCATGTTGTTGGACAACGATGAACCTATGAGCTATGAAGAAGCGATGGTGGGCCCGGATTCCAAAAAATGGCTATGATCCATGAAATCCGAGATAGGATCCATGTATAAGAAGTTAAGAACAAACTATGGACTTTGGTGGACTTACCCGATGATCGGCAATCCATTGAGAATAAATGGATCTTTAAGAAGAAGACAGACGCTGATGGTAATGTCACCATTTATGAAGCTTGACTTGTCTCAAAGAAGTTTCCGACAAGTTCAAGGAGTTAACTGTGATGAGAATTTCTCAATCATAGCGATTCTTAAGTCTGTTAGAATTATGTTAGCAGTTGCTGCATTTTCATTCAGGAAATCTGGCAGATGGATGTCAAAACAAAGTTTCCTTGACGGTTTCCATGAGGAAAGGTTGTATGTGATACAACCAAAAGTTTTTGTCGATCCTAAGGATGCTAAAAGGTATGCAAACTCCAGCGATCCTTCTATGGACTGGAGCAAGCATCTCGGAGTTGGAACATATGCTTTGATGAGGTAATCAAAGCATTTGGGTTTATACAAAGTTTGCAAGAAACTTGTATTTGCAAGAAAGTGAGTGGGAGCACTACAACATTTTGATAAGTATATGTGGATGACATATTGTTGATCGGAAATGATGTAGAATTTCTGGAAATCATAAAGGGTTGTTTGAATGGAGTTTTTCAAAGGAAGACATGTGTAAAACTGCTTACATGTTGGGTATCAAGATCTATGGAGATAGATCAAGACGCCTGATAAGACTTTCACAGAGCACATACCTTGCCATGATCTTGAAGGAGTTCAAGATGGATCAGTCAAAGAAGGAGTTCTTGCCTGATTTGTAAGGTGTGATGTTAAGACTTGAAGATCAACCACGACAGAAGAAAGTGAAAGGACGAAAGTCGTCCCCTATGCCTTAGCCATAGGCTCTATACGATATGCCATGTTGTGTATCGCGATGTGCCTTGCCACGTGTCTAGCAAGGGGGTATAAGAGTGATCCAGGAGTGGATCATTGGATAGCGGTCAAAATTTTCCTTAGGAATAAGGAAATGTTTCTCGATTATGGAGGTGCTGAACAGTTCGGCATAAAGGGTTACGTCGATGCAAGCTTTAACACCTATCCGGATGACTCTGAGTAGAAAACTGGATACGTATAGTGGAGCAACCGTTTGGAATAGCTCCAAGTGGACCATGGTAGCAACATCTACAATATGACATAGAGATTTGCGAAGAACACACGGATCTGAATGTTGCAGACCCATTGACTAAAGCCTCTCTCGTAAGCATAACATGATCAAACCCTAGAACTCATTGAGTGTTAATCACATGGTGATGTGAACTAGATTATTGACTCTAGTAAATTCTTGGGTGTTAATCACATGGCGATGTGAACTAGATTATTGACTCTAGTAAAATCTTTGGGTGTTAGTCACATGGCGATGTGAACTATGAGTGGTAATCACATGGAGATGTGAACTAGATTATTGGCTCTAGTGCAAGTGGGAGACTGTTGGAAATATGCCCTAGAGGCAATAATAAAATGGTTATTATTATATTTCCTTGTTCATGATAATTGTCTATTGTTCATGATATAATTGTATTAACTGAAAACCGTAATACATATGTGAATGCATAGACCACAACATGTCCCTAGTAAGCCTCTAGTTGACTAGCTCGTTGATCAATAGATGGTTATTGTTTCCTGACCATGGACATTGGATGTCGTTGATAACGGGATCACATCATTAGGAGAATGATGTGATGGACAAGACCCAATCCTAAGCATAGCACAAGATCGTGTAGTTCGTTTGCTAGAGCTTTTCTAATGTCAAGTATCATTTCCTTAGACCATGAGATTGTGCAACTCCCGGATACCGTAGGAGTGCTTTGGGTGTATCAAACGTCACAACGTAACTGGGTGGCTATAAAGGTGCACTACAGGTATGATGTAGGGTGGAACCCTGTATGGCCGATCTTTCACGAAAGGAGCAGATCCCGCGATGAACACGAAGAACACGAGGGAAAACACGAGGGGAAACACGAGAGAATCACTCAAACCAACAAGATAGATCACACATGCGCTAGATCCATGAACACAAAGGGAGATACATGATCCACGATCAACAAGGGACGATGCACGGTAACCGTTCTTCTCAAAAGGAGGTCTTGATGGGGCCACCCAAACGGGGTCTCGAATCCAAGGGGATCTTCTACGAAGAGGGGCCGCAGTCTCTCTCATGGAGTAGATTCGTAATGGATGAGCAAAGCTCTATCTCTAAATGAGCTACTACTTTGCTAACCCTAGCTAGGGGGAGTAGGAGGTCTATTTATAGTCTTAGTGCAAATGGGGACGAAGTGAGGGGGTACATGGGCCTCGGGCCCGAATCCTGTGCGCACACAGGTACCGGACGTCTGCTGGGGACCGGTCGGCTGATGGCTCATGGGCGGCCAGATCTCCGGTAGTCGCTGGTCGTCCGCTCGTTCTGGCTCGGATGCTGAAGTAGCGGATTTCCGGAAGTGGCCGGTCGTCCGATCGCCGGACGTCCGGTGGCGTCAGACTTCCGCTCGTTTGGCTCGGGTGCGGGATCACCGGTTGTTCGGTCAGGGCCGGACGTTCGCTCGCTGTAGCTCGGCTGGGGCTTCAGGCGCCGTACGTCCGATCCCGACCAGTCCTCCGGTGGCTAGGGCTTCTTTCGCAACTCTTTTTCTTGTCCTTCACGGTTGGTGTTCTCGCCGTCTTGTCCATTGGGTGTAGTCGCTCCGTGGCTCTCCTCCAAGTACCTGATCACACATAGTGTTTCTGCTTGAGGTAGTAGCCATGTCTCATGTGTAGGAAATGGTAGTTCAGAGAGGACCGAGTTCACCTTATCTTCGATAGCCTTTGCTCGTGCCCTTGTCATTGGTCCAAGTGGTGTCGTGGGAGACGTAGGTATGTCCATGGGGATGATCTTGGGATGCTCCGCATCATCTCCCCTCCCTTGGTAAAGATCCGACCTCAGATTGAAATCTTCATCACCTTGGTAGGGTGAGTGATCCATGACGTCGAAGACATCGCTCACATTGTACTTGTCGCACGAGAGGTCGATCTTGTAAGCATTGTTGTTGTAGCGTTCAAGCACCTTGAAGGGTCCATCCACTTGAGGTAGAAGTTTCGACTTGCGTTGGTGGGGGAAGCGGTCCTTGCGAAGGTGTAGCGACACAAGATCTCCAATGTTGAATACCATGGGTTGCTTGTTGATGTTGAGCTTGGTCGCAAGTCGTTGTACTTGCACTACAAAAAAATACATTTCCGTGATGATACGTGTTTGTCACAGTAGGTCACATTTTCTGTCATGCATGTACATCCATGACGATTTTATGACAGAACCAAGATAGTCATACCTGTGCTGTCGTAGAAGTGTTCCATGACATTACCAAAATTATCATCACGGAAGTGTCCACTTCCATGACGATAAATCGCGTGTCACAGAAGTGCTTTCGTCAAGGGTGACCGACACGTGGCATCCACCGTAACGGAACGCCGTTAAGCTATCGGGTCGGGTTTTGGATCCGATAACCCGTTAACAGCCCCGACCAATGGGGATTTTCCACGTGTAAAATCATCATTGGCTGGAGGAGACACGTGTCAGGTCCGCGTTGGCACAGGTGTCACTCATCCAATGGGCGAGACACGCCTATGATATGTTGACACGTGGACCGGCCCATCAAGTTTAAATGGGCCGGCCCAACTAAAGGCCCACAAGATTTTGCGAACCATAATGGGCCGGCCCAGCTAAAGGACCACAAGATTTTGCAGACCATAATGGGCTGGCCCAGCTAATGGCCCACAAGATTTTGCGGGCCATAATGGGCCGGCCTAGGTAAAGGCCCACAAGATTTTTGTGTGCCATAATGGGCCGACCCAGGTAAAGGCCCACAAGATTCTTGCGGATCATAATGGGCCGGCCCAGCTAAAGGCCCACGAGATTTTGCCAACATTAATGGGCGGCCCAGCTGTAGGCCCACAAGATTTTGATGACCCTAGTAGGCCGGCCCATTAACTGGCTGCCATGTTTTGGGCCAAATGCCGACCCATATTTGATCCGGTCCATTAATGGCCTGCCACACTCCGGGCCTAATAGTGGCCCATATGAGATCCGGCCCGTCAAAGCCTACCACGTTCTGGGCCAAATTATGGCCCAGATCAGGTCCGGCCCTTTAAGAGGCTTTGGGCTCAATTATGGCCCATATCAGATTCGGCCCGTCAACTGGACACTATGCTTTTGGGCCCACTTGCTAAAGGCTCACTTAGTAATTCGGCCTGATATTAGTTTTGTCCTGTTAAGGGCCCGTTTAACATTTCGGCCCTATATTAATTTTGGCATGTTAAAAGCCCGTCATATAGTTGGGCCTAACTACGGCCTGGTTTGCATCCGGCCTACTCGTAGCCGATATCTGATTGGGCCAAACAAGGACCGAGACAATTTTGGCCTGTTAAAAGCCCGTGATTTGATTCGCACAATCATGGGTCGGGTTCATTTTGGGCTGTTGCCGGCTCGTGAGCTGTTCGGCACGTTTCAGGCCCAACCTACATCGTGATTGCATGACGGCCCGATTATGTACCGTAATTTTACGGTTTGGCCGGTTTACTGTGAAGACAGGATATATATATACAGTAAAATAACTGCAGCATCGTGAATAAGAAAAAACCTAGACTATACAATAAACAAATTACGGCATATTACATCCACTGGGCATCAAAGTTCGCCACTATGATAATAAAGCACAAGCAGACAATGGATTACATACACGGGGCATCAAAGATCGCCACCAATGCAAATAAACACGCCGACAAAATAATATACAAAACCGACAACACTTCAATAGAGTTCAACAAAGGTTAGCCCTGTTGGGGAGCTGCAGCGCAAGCAGCTGAGCAAGATGATGAGACTGCGCTTGTTCAACACTTATATCTTCCTCACTCTGAAAGATAAACAAGCAGACAGATGACAGGTTTTGCACATAAAAGTAACAGTGCTGACAATTCATCACATTTCTTACTGACGAATAAAGTGACACAGTTTAAAATTGCATTAACACAAAATGGTATTGTTCAGGTCAAGACATGGCTTGAAATGACATTGCGAAGGAGTTGGCAGCTTCACGACACCACTGGATTACAGATCAAGAACTCGTAAGTATCAATGGTTAGTGTGCTGTCAATTTATACCATTTCAGATTGGCAAATAAAGAGACGGTTTAAATAATAGTAGAATGATATGACATTGTTCATAGTTAAGACATTGCAGAATATGACATTGTGCTGTAGTGGGTAGGTTCACCACACCACTGGATTACGGATGAAGAACATAAGCATACATGCAGTGCAAAAGAAGATCACTTGCTCTGTATAGTTTAATTTACATGGTATGAAGAAGGAACTTGGTTGTACAACTGAAAACTTAAATTGAGAAAGGACAAACTTTTGTTTATGAACTACATAATAAACTTTAAACAAGCAATTTGATGCAAACACCAAAAATAAACAGTTGTTGCAGTCATGCCTAACCAAATATATACAACAAAGTTTGAAGGCTTGAGATGGACAAACTTACATTATTGGTGAAGACAGGCTCTATAAAGGCCTTGTCCATGCTGATGGGGGGGCAATTCAAGAAGTTTACCACAGAATCTTCTTCAAAAGCATTGCCTTTATTCTACATTTTGTTAAGAGTAAATATAGATGTGATAATATACGAAAAAATGGAGAATATTTAAGATAAGATGAAGAGTGATGCTACATAACCAAGTAGCTATAAATGTAAGTGCAGCGATACAGGAAAAAGGTACAGCCAAGAGCAATGCACAGCTAAACTTCTTCAGTACCAACCTTATGGTAAGAGTAAATATAGATCTGATGTGTAGAAAATGGAGGGCAAAGGAAAATAAGCTACAGAGTGATGGTACATGAACAACTACCTGTCATTATAAGTACACTGATAAAGGACAACATGTACTTACAAGAACAATGCAGAGCTAAAAAAACATTGGCATTGGATATATTCTACACTAATGTAACCATTCATACAGATCAGATAATTTGGAGCGAACAATTGATAAGCAAGCTATCATGCATACTGCTGTCACATAATGAACCAGGTATGTATGCAAGTATAGTGATACAGGACAACAGGTACTAACAAGAGCAAAGCAGCGGGTAGCATATTTGCGATATCCTGTCGTTCTTGTCAAACCGGAATTCTTCTTTGAGCAGATTACCTGCAAAAAAGATCCGTAAGGCACATGTGGAAAAGTAGAAGTTCAAATTGTCATGTGATTTCATAGACAGTACCTCATGCTGGGAACGAGTCCAGTGCATAACAAGGTTTTTCCATTCAATGTCTTCTAAATTTAGCACATGAGACTTCACCGGAAATTCTTCTATAGACTTGCCATCAAAGTGTGATTTCCTCAGGTAACACCGATACTGCTGCAATGCTTCCTTGAAAAGCACAAGCAAGCTTTGCTCGTCATGACTATCCAGATTGACCCTCGCCTAGTTACAACAATGTAATGTAAATCATTGATGTGTTCAATCAGCAGAAAACAGGAAAATAATAGCCATGGATAATAGCACTTACACGTAAGTTGGACATGAAGATGTGAAAATGGTGTTTGTCTTCACAATAATCTTCCCATGACGGGAATATATGCACGTAGTCCCTAACAACATTGAAATCATTGTCTTTTAAACTGGGAATAAATGGAATGGGGTTCCAATTTGCAGGAATTGGTCGTCTCTGCAGTTGGGATAGGTCTTTGGCCGGTGGACTTGCTGTACTTTTTGCTGGAGTGGGATTTTTCTGTGGTACAGCTGGTGCTATGGCAAATGAAATCGGTATATCTTTTGCTGGAGTGCAGGTCTTGTGTGGTGGGGCTAGTGGTGTGGCCAGTGAAGTATGGGTACAGTTTGCTGGAGTCGGTCCTACATTTTGTGTCACTGGTTGTACAGCCAATATAAGTGGGGTGCTGTCTGATTTCTCCGGCACCACCACATTTTTCAAGGACTTTGCTGGTGCTCCTTCAGGTTCGGCATCACCCTCTTCCTGTTTGATGTCTGATGCACAAGAACAACATTTGAGTGGAAAAACATGGTATGATGACAAATGGAATATGTATTGATAATGGATGGGCATGGCATCTCGACATATATGATGAGTAAACTAAGCAGATGGCGGTGCAACAAAGTAGAAGAAATGCAAGACAACATATGCAAGATATCTGCAATCAATAAAACATTGCCAAATTATAACAGGCAACTTGATGGGTGAACAGGACAGGCCATCTGCCTTTGACTCCTCGAGGTCAGAATAGTCATTAGGATCATATTCTGAACAAGAATCAACAGGTGGGGAGCGTATGAGTTTCATTGCATCCAGAATGGCACTCAATGCCTTGGTGCCAATTTTGTAAGTCATTGCAGTGTTTAGCTTTAAGAGTGGACTGCTACTAGTGCAACACAAAGCAGCTACACAAATCATAGTGTAGATATAACGGGAAAACCTTAAGCATGAGAGTAAAATCAGCAAAGTGGAACTTGCTGGAATATATGTGCTAGTATTGCCGGTACGGCTAGAAAGGCTTCGGATACCAGCTCTCTTTAAGTGAAGGTGCGGTACTGTTAATATCAGTGTAACTCTCAAAGGTGACACAACTTCCCGCATTTCCTTGCTATTCTTATAGGATTCAATTGGGCAGGCCACTACAAATCCTATTCCTATGTTTACAAGATCCTACGAATCAAAGAGGCTCAAAGTGTCCATCACAACTGACCGTATAGACCTCTACACTGCAAATGTCCCTGCTCATCTTCAGTACAAGGAACATACTGTACTACTATCATACTCCCTCCGTTCCAAAATATAAGTCTTGGTAGAGATTTCCACTATGGATCACATACAGATGTATCCAGATACATTTTAAAGTGTAGATTCACTCATTTTGCTCCATATGTAGTCCATGGTGGAATCTATACAAAGACTTGTATTTAGGAACGGAGAGAGTACATATTAAAGAAGAACGGAAGAGGAACATGGTAAAGAAGAGCAAGCAGATTTTGGATAATAAAATGTTGGTTGCGCAGTGCCCACACATGATGAACCAGAGCGCATTAAGAATGCAACTCCCAGCTGTCTCTCGACCATTTCAGGCGGTTGGATGAAGATCCTACGTCTCCTAACCCTTCTTCTTCCTCGTCTCTGATTCTTCCCATACAGAACACCGCACGGGCTGCCGGCCGGACCACCGGCCCCCACCGCCTGTGTTTCTCCGCCACCCCCACCCCCACCCCCGCCCCAACCCACACCCGCGTCGAGTTTTCTTTGTTCGGCGAGGCCCCACAACCACCCGAGCCCCTTCGATCGCACCGGCGAACTCCGACGAGCTTTGAAAAATCGACTGACCCAATTTTGAAATTTAGTCTACTATGATTTAACTAGTGTGGAATACAAAAGGGGAAAACCATAAGCATTGGGAGTATAGTGTTGAGTGTGCCATGGAGGATCTGAAGGTGCAAACCGGACAAAGGCAACTTCGCAACCAAGACAAGAAATCAGAGTAAAGTAGTGGCGATCTATTTTCTTGCTGCGATAAATAAGTTGAGCAGATACGAAAGAGTACCGCCTCTGGTGTGGCGCCGTGTACGCATCTGCTGAGAATTTTACGGTGTCGCGGTAGCGATGGCTGTCGGCGGCGTGGAAGTAGATCTAGGAGGGTAGATTGTGGCGGCGGGGTGCGATGGATGAGACGGTCGTAGGAGCGGCGCCGACAAGGTGGACGATGGCGGGGATGAAGCGAGAGGACCGGATGCAAGGATCCCGGTCTGAAGTCATGGATGATAGAGGTTGATCTCTTGTAATGGACGGCGGCGTCGGGGTATCAGCTCCGGCATGGTGGAGGAGGACGGCGGTGGATGGGGTGGCAGACGGCGGCGGACGGAGGAGGGTGGGGTGGAGAGGGTGTTTTGGCGCCCACGGAGTACGAATGGGGAAAAGGAAGGTAGAGAGGAAGGGGGAACCATGTATTCAGGGCGCGCTTGTCTCAAATGCGAGGAAATTTACAAAGTTAGCCCCCGTTTCAAATTTCTACTACATCACAACAACATTAGTCGGTTGGGGATAGGATGGTAATCTCGCATACACCGAATATTTGCCGACGAGAGTTTGTTTTTGGCGCCCGTCGTGTATGAATATGAATCGGGGAGGGAGTCGATTTCGGCCGAGGACACACTGTGTTTTGGCGCCCACCGTGTATGAATCCGGGTGAGAGGCTGTTACGTCATGTTTGGGTGAAATTACAAACCAACCCCTATCGAAACCTATAGAAATCCAGCAGATAGGCTTTGCGTGGCAGGGATAGGCAGTAGTGATTTCCATCTCGCAGATTTTGGTTTCGGGCGGTTACTGCGACTTTCCCCGCTTTACCGTGCCAACTCAATTCGAATCCCATTTGTATTCTATTTTTTTCGGGCGGGATCCATTTTCAATTGGAATTACATTCTATATACATCATTTTTTATATATACTTTCAAAAGCACAACAAAGAATTCTGCTCCTTTATATGTATAATATGATTTACAAATACAACGATCTCAAAATCTTAAGGTTGAATTCAAAAAAATTTAACCAAATTATGTTCTACTAAAATGTATGGATCAGTAATATCTACATATTAAATAACATAGATGTGCGTGAATTCATATGAGTATGCATGTTTGATAGATCAATTTTGGTTCGAGTATGGATTACATGTATCATCATATCGAATTCAAATATTTGAATCCCTTTTTTGTTCACTCCTTTCACACCCATCTCTCTCGCATGCATGCTCCTTCAGGTAGCTATCACTCTTTTTTCTCCAGCTCACCCGCACGCTCACTTCATGTTTCTCCTATCCTCGCAAACATGGTCTCTCGACGTCTCCCTTGAGAAGTGTCACACTCTCCCTATCATTATACATTACATGGTTTTCATTATCTCTCACGTCTCTACTGTTCTCTGGTATCACTCGGTACCTAAGCTTTCTTTTTCACCGCCACACACACAGTCTCCACTCGTCTTTCACTTTGTCTTTCTCTCTATGGGATTCTCTCACACACCCTATATGTCTCTACATATGACTCATACCACTAAAATTACTCTCTCTCTCTCTCTCTCCTGTAGACACAACATTTGTTGCGGTCTCCTTTTCGTCTCCATCCCAGACTGACATTATTCATTTGTTTACCGATCAGACAAACCCAACTACCGTCTCCTCTCTCTCTCACACAGACACACACACACAACTCCTGCTTCCACTCCCCTTCCCGACTACCGCCTCTCTCTCTCTCACACACAAAACTCTCGCTTTCGCACCCTAACTCGTATTTCTCTCACAAACATTTATCGACTAGCTAGCCTCTAGATAGGTTTATACACCCGCACACTCGTGCTTCCACCATCGCATACATGTCTCTCTCCCGCTCCTTGTATCTATGTAGATTTTTCTTCCCTTCTTGAGACACGCCCTCTCGATCGTGCACACACACACACACACTATCGCCTCATTTTAAGTTGATACCTATCGCACACACACTCCTTGTGTCTTTGTCACACATGCACTCCGTCCTCCTCCACTCTCCCTCTCTCTCACACACACATGGGCTTTTTGCAACAACTAGCAAGATGCCCATGCATTGCACGGAACTTCAAGATGCATTTTTATGAGTAGTTTATCTTTTGGGGGAAAAGGATGAACGAGGGAAGGCCTTATTTGCAAATGTGGAGAGGGGTGTGGGTATCTTTTTGCAAAATTGCCATAGTTTCCTTCCTATCCATCAGATATAGATCGGACGGCCTATATTGCAGGATGGCAGGCATACGATCATCACCGACAATGCTTTTTATAAGAGTAGGGATAAAAAATAGAGTTGGTGATGATGGTGGGCCTGCCATCCTGCAATGTAGATTGTCCGATTTATATCTGACGGATAGGAAGGAAAATATGGCAATTTACCCGCACTCTTCACCACATTTGCAGATAAGGCCTTCCCTCGTTCATCCTTTTCTCCCACAAGATCTTGATGTTCCATGCAACGCACGGGCATCTTGCTAGTAAGAGTAGAAATTAGACATATACCACTTCTCGAATCTTGAAACCAACAACATTCCTCCCTTATCTCATCAAAACTGCCAAAGGAATATATTTTGAGTGAAACATAACATATTTTTAGTGATATACGTATTTCAAAACTAGACTTTTTTCTATCAAATCGGTGAATATGTATTAATCTAGTTTGATCGTGTGGCAACGCATTGGCACATTGCTAGTAGTTATTATAATTTTTTGGACACCAGACAAACAGTGGAGTACATATACGAAGAGAAGAGGCGCACGCACGCAGTCAGCCTCTCGCTGTCTCGCACACATGAGTGTTACGTAAAGGCGATGTTAACAAATAAACCCTAAAACCCTAGGTGCACGATTGCTGCATTCGCGGGTACCGGGTACGTGGTGGAGCACCTTTGTAGGAATAGTCAGCTCACGTGATAATTTGATCCGTAGGAGTTGATGGTCAGGACCACAGGTGAATGACTTGGAGCGCGGTGGCTCGCCAGTTGCCACAAATCGAGTAGCCATGTTTAAAATATCGTTTTTAGCGGGGTTAAGAGTTCCGATTTTCAATGGCGCATTATAAGTAGTAAGTAGTTTTTAGAACGATTGGTATGGAGCGAAAATGGAATTCATAGTACTACGTACCTCCTTGGCGTATGGTTATATGGTTTTTTTGCGATGGAGGTTGTATGGGTTTATGCTGCGAGATGTTGAATGTGGTAGTTCTAGGGAAAATACTATGGTTTAGATCTAACCCCTCTCTCTTCTTTAATTCTTTGCCACATCAGCATGTTTGCTATTCCCGTGTGCATGATACCAGCTAAGATACCACCATTATGGCCAGCCTTAATCATTGCATGCAATAATTTAGTGCACCTTTAAATATGAACATGTGTGGGGCGTGTATGTTTTTAATGACTTGATACTATACCTAGCCCGACATCAAAGATGACTTATTATGCACCGTTCCCCATACCTGCAGGAAGCCCGTGTGAAAAAATCTGCATGCATGACTCTCCTCCCCCCACGCAAATCCAATCCGTTGTGACCAGCAATATTTCCACCCCTTCACTCCTCTGTAATTTACTCCAAAAAATATGCCCACGTAGTTGTTACTTAACTGCAGGTGCATTGGGTCACTGACATATGGGCCCAACAGGGGTCTGGCCCACATGTCAGTGACGCAATTGGACCTGTAGTTAAGTCAGTGCAGCTCAGTCCATATCTTACGTACGTGTGCCATTGCTCGCTATAAATACTGCGCCTCCCATGACATCACTATCTCCTCGCCCTCACGTTCACGTTCATCGCTATCTCCTCCCCCTCCCTCTCACGTCGACCACCATGGCATCGCCCCTCCCAAGCCCTAGGAGCCCCTCGCCGCACCGCGCGAACGGTCACGCGTCGCCGTTCCATTCCTCACCACCACTAGTCGAGGAGGACGCGTTGGTGTTCCGCTCCTTGCCGCTACGCGATGCGTCGTTGTTCCGTTCCTCGCCGCCACTAGTCGAGGAGGACGCATCGGCGTTCCGCTCCTCGCCGCGATGCGACGTGTCGCCGTTCCGTTCCTCGCCGCCACTAGTCGAGGAGGACGTGTCAGCGTTCCGCTCCTCGCTGCGACATGTCGAGATGGACGTGTCGGCGTTCCCAATCTCGCCAGCACGCGCGCCGGAGGACGCGTCGGCTCCCCGCTATGAGGAGAACGCTACGCCGCCTGCCGAGCCCCCCAGCCTTGAGGAGCTTTGGAAAGAAATGGATGTCGCCTTGTGGAAGGCTTTGCCTCCAGCAGAGCACGCCAAAATAGAGGCGGAGAAGAAGGCCGAGGAAGAGAAGCGCACCGCGGAACAAGCTGCTTGGGAGGCCTATGTCGCGTCCGACAGAGTCAGGCAATTGGCTCTTTGGTAGAAGGCTCGTGCGAGGGCCGTGAGGATGGCGGAGGATGCCCATGCCGATGCCCTGAGTGCAGTCGGGCCCAAGCGCCTCATCTACGCTTGGCGGTACGTGGACCGGGTGCACGCTTCCAGTGAGGAGGAGTACCTGTTGGCGCCGGATCACCACACCAGTGAGATCGCGCTCGCCCGCCGGCAAGCCGCCAATCAGCACCTCGCGAGTTGCGAGGCTGAGGAAGAAACGTTGTGTCAGCGCGCTGGGAAACGGCCGTGCACCAGTTCACTCGTGGCGCACCGCAAGCGCTCCTGCGAGCGTTGTGGCTTTTCGGAGGAGTATAATTTTTGTTTTGTAAGGCGATCTCATTAGTTTTGGGACGCAAATGATAAATCCCAAACGTTCAGGAATTTTTAGCGTCCTTAATTAAGTATGTAAAGGGGAAAGTTTGGAAACCTTGTGTATTCGTACGCATTTTGCAAGTACGTGCATATAGCACAAACTTTACTATATACTATCGCACTACACGTCTCTCTCGATATATGCTTGCAGACTGTGCTACTCCCTCCGTCTAGGTCAATAAGTCATCTTTGGTTGTGCACCGTAACCAAGAAGGAGGGAAGACTTATACACCTAGACAGAGGGAGTACTACGGCCTCTCAGCATCACAAGCATGTCCCCTTTTATAAGGCCCCGCGTTGGAAAGGTGCATGCATGCAACTATTTCATTGGTTGTATTGAAAGCTATTGTTGTTGGTGCCATGGCTGAAAAGTTAATACACTTCATGTGTGCTTTTTCATTGGCTGCATGCATGTGAGAGAGTGCATTGGGAGTGGAATGGAAGAATTAATGTGAGCAAATTACTATGTGTCTTGGTCTAAGAGAAGTTGTCTTTAGGCCTAATAAACCCGAACGGAGGGAGTACGTGCAAATGCACGTTTTAACATTACGATGCGGTTTTTGTAAAAGTAGAAAAACATCACTAGTCAAGCTTGTGAAACGATTCAATGCAAAACAAATGCAAAAATGCTCGTTCTATTGTTTACTTTTAGCTTCCTTCTCTGTGGTTATTTCTCTGTTGTACTTTGTACGGAGTATCTCACTTGTTGGAAAGGCATGCAAATTCCCAAACCGCTTCCTGCACCCTGTATCAAATTTTTTGCCTAACAAGTTGTGTCGTGCAATTGGAATTCCAACTTGAGTACTACTAGTAGTAGGAGTACCAGGGGCCAGTTCTTTTAGGCTTCTAGATTAGTAATCCCATAACTACTACCTCCGTCCTAGTTTATTGGTCCCCATTGTAATCTGTGTCAAATTTTGATCATAAATTTAACTAATGAAATGTTAGTGCATGTCACATGCACTACTCCATCCGTCTAGGTGAGTAAGTCATCTTAGGCTATGCACCGTGACCAAGGAGGAGGAGAAAATGAGAAACGTTAATGTTTATTTGCTAATTGATAGTATTGCATGCAATGAACTAACCACTGCATGTCGTGTTTGATATCTCAAGTCATTAAAAGCATGCACACTCTTTATATCTTATTGGTTGATATGTCAAGAAACAAGAGACGAGGTAGAAGTTAATGCACCGTGCCTAAGTGTTTTGGGATTATTTGGTTTTCGTAAGATGACTTACACACATAGACGAAGGGATTACAATGGTGAGGAATAAACCAGTTAAATCTTTGGTCAAAATTTAACACAAATTACAGTGGTGAGGAATAAACTAGGACGGAGTAGTAGTTTAGAAGCCCAAATAAATGAGTAGTACTCTCCACTGTGACTAGTCTTGTGGGAAAAGCTTGGGAAGCCGCCAAAAGAACTGGCCCTAGGAGTAGTAGCTAGGGATCGAGTGTGCGAGATGAACCGGAGAAAGTAAATGCAGAGAGATGAAATGCAAAAAAGACGGAGGGATGTGATGGTTGCTTGTTCGTTTATTTTACCAAGCCACTTATTACTGGGAGTGGTTGGGTTTTGTGATATGACGGCTTTACTGTCGCGCCACGAGCACCCGTACATCGGCCTTGCGTCAGTGTTAGCGCCAGCGGCATCGCCCCTGACGCACATTACAGAGACGGGGCGGCGGCCTGCGCGGGCCTCGCCGGTGCCCACGATCAAAAGTAAGACGCTGTCGTCCTCCTCCAAGACTAGCAGGCGGCGGTGATCCTCCAGCGACTCCAACATGGTGAATGGGTAGCACGTCTCGTACTTGATGTTCTTCGCCAAGGGCCAGCAGTGACCGTTGCACGCATCCGTGAGGTGATGCACCATGTCCGTCGGCGAGCCACAAAACAGCATCGGGCACTCATAGTAGTGGACGAAGGGATCCTTGGAGGCATCGACCAGGCCGTCCATGAAACAGGAGTGGCTGTAGGGGACGTTGCGCCAGTTGAATATATGAGCAAGTTACTACGAGATTTAATCCGAATAAGCACAAAATAAATCATGACGGCTATAACAGAGATGAAACAAATCATGTGGATTAGCATAGTAGTAGGATACAGAGTAGAAACATGAATTC